>NC_092714.1:129662085-129957822 GCF_047496885.1 Scyliorhinus torazame
GTATGCTTTATTCATCATGCTCTCAACTAAGAATTGTGGTAAATGACTTTTTTTGTACTGCAGGGACATGTTAGGTGGAATTTTCTGAGTGTCAGTACTAGGATTCCTACTATTCTTGATGATTTGTACCATAGTATAATAGAATTTACAGTGCAGAAGGAAGCCATTCGGCCCATTGAGTCTGCACCAGCCCTTGGAAAAAGCACCCTACCTAAGCCCACTCCTCCACCCTATCCCCATAACCCCACCTAACCTTTCCACTGAGGGCAATTTAGCATGGCCAATCCACCTAACCTGCACATCTTTGGACTGTGGGAAGAAACCGGAGCACCTGGAGGAAACCCACGCAGACACAGGGAGAACGTGCAGACTCCGCACAGATAGTGACCCAAGGTGGGAATCGAACCTGGGACTCTGGAGCTGTGAAGCAACAGTGCTAACCATTGTGCTACTGTGCCGCATAGTTTCAAAATTTTCAGATGACACAACATTTGGAAGTATGAGAAAAATTGTAAAAAAATTTAAGAGGACATAGAGTTATGGGATGGGCAGAAATTTGGTAGATGAAGTTCAACACAGAAAAGTGTGAGATGTATATTTTTGTGGAAAGAATTAGGCAGGACAATACACGCTAAATGGTGCAATTTTGAAAGAGGTGCAAGAAAAGAGGTGTTTGTGCACAAATCTTTGAGAAGTGATGAGATAGGTTAACAAAGAATTAAATAAAGCGTACGGGATAATAATAATATAATAATAATCGCTTATTGTCACAAGTAGGCTTCAATGAAGTTACTGTGAAAAGTCCCTAGTCGCCACATTCTGGCGCCTGTTTGGGGAGGCTGGTACAGGAATTGAACCCATGCTGCTGGCCTTGTTCTGCGTTACGCGCCAGCTGTTTAGCCCATTGTGCTAAACCAGCCAATGGACTTTATAAAGAGAGGCGCAGATTTAAAAGCCAATCTATGCTAAACTTATATAAAACATTGGTGTGGTCTCCATTGGAATATTGCCCCAATTCTAGCCATCATACGTTAGGAAGGATTTGAAGACTTTGGAGAGGGTACAGAAGACATTTACTAGAATGGTTCATGGAATGAAGGATTACAGCATGATTGATGGACTGGAGAAGCTTGTGTCATTTATCTTATAAAGAAGGTTAAGCGATATAAAAGGGCTGTTTAAATGTTGATGGATTTAGAAAGAGTAAATAAGGAATGTATGTTTCCAATGACTGAAGGTTGAGAACTTGAGAGCGAGAGCACAGATTTAAGGTGATTGGCAAATGTATCAGTGATGACATAAGCAAAAATGTTTTTATGCAACAAGCAGTTTAGTTTAGGAATGTATTGCCTGATATAGTGGTGGTTACATCTTCAATAGTGGCCTTTATAAAGGAATTGAATAAATACTTGAAGGAGATAGAAATGCAGACATACAGGGAAAGAACGGGGACTGGGATTAACAGTGTTGCTCTTCAAAAGAGTCAGTGCATATTTGATGAGCCAAATGGCCTCCAACTGTGCCGTAATATTCCATGGTCTTTGTGGTAGTAGATGTATTACGGTACCTGGTATGCTGGAGCACCATTGGTTTCTATTGTATGCTTTCTATTGGTTAAGATGTATGGTAGCTATGCCCTGCTAGGTGGGGTATAAGAGCCCGTGCCGCCCCAGCAGCCTTCATTCTGTACCTGAGCTGCTGGGGGAAACATCGAGCTTATTAAAGCCATCAGTTGGACTACAACCTCGCTTTAGTGGTCATTGATCGTGCATCAATTTAATAAGCTAGTTAAATAAAAAAGGATGGAGCTCCGAATCAAGCTGGAGTGTCTGCAACTCAGCCCCCACGCGGCGAATTCGGTGACAATCTTCAAGCACTGGCTGGCGTGCTTTAAAGGGTATCTCGGGACAGCCGAAAACACACCCACAGGAGAACAGAAAATGCAAGTCCTGCACTCAAGGGTGAGCCCGGAGATTTACACCCTCATCGAGGAAGCGGAAGACTTCGATGCAGCAATAGAGCTGCTAAAAGGACATTATATTCTCCCGGTAAACCAGGTCTACGCCCGGCACCTGCTAGCAACGAGGCGACAAACCCCTGGGGAATCGCTGAAAGAATTCTACTGTGCACTCCTGGTGTTGGGGAGAAACTGCAGCTGCCCGCAAGTTTCGGCGAGCGAACACACTGAACTCTTGGTCCGGGACGCTTTCGTGGCAGGTATGCTATCCTCACAAATCCGCCAGCGACTGCTAGAAAAAGACACTCTAGGTCTCAAGGAGGCACAGGCCCTTGCAGGCTCCCTGGATGTGGCCTCCAGAAACGCCCGTGCTTACGTTCCTGACCGCGCGGCAGCCCCCTGGGAGCGTGGAACCCCTCCCCGGCCGACCCTGAGACATCCCCCATCCCCCCACAAGCCTGTGCTGCAAGGCGGCCTGGCAACCCCGGGGGGCCCCGCTGCTACTTTTGCGGGCAGGCCAAGCACCCCCGCCAGCGCTGCCCGGCCCGCGCATCCACCTGCAAGGGATGCGATAAAAAGGGCCATTTCGTGAGGGTATGCCAGGCCCGTGCGGTTGTCGCGGTCTCCGGTGGCGAATGCGGACCGTCACCACAAACCTCTCCACGGTCCCCATGCGACCAGCGGTCGCCGCCATTTTCCTACTCCAGGACCACGTGCCCCCATCTTGTCCCGCGGACGACACACTAGAGGGATGGGCGCCGCCATTTTGTGCACCCCCAGCCATGTGCGACCAATGGGAGCCGCCATCTTGGATGAACCCCCAGGACCCCAGCTCGGCTGACCACACACTGCCCGAAGAGAACACTCAACTGCTGCGATTAGCGTCGGTGACTCTGGATCAGTCCCAGCCTCGAACACTCTCAACTGCTACAACGACGGTATTTATCAACGGGCACAAGACGTCCTGCCTAATCGACTCTGGGAGCACGGAGAGCTTCATACACCCCGACACGGTAAGGCGCTGTTCTCTCCTCATCCATCCCGTCAAACAAAAAATCTCTCTGGCCTCCGGTTCCCACTCAGTGGAGATAAAGGGGTTTTGTGTAGCATACCTCACAGTCCAGGGAAGGGAGTTCAAAAATTTCCGTCTCTACGTCCTTCCCTACCTCTGCAAGGCCACACTCTAGGTTCAAACTTCCAGTGTAACCTCCAAAGTCTAACCTTCAAATTTGGCGGCTCTATACCCCGCTTCACTGTCTGAGGCCTCGCGACCCTTAAAGTCTCCCGCTGGCAGGAAGTCCTCCTGGATGCCCTCCACTCCATCTGGTCACTGCTTTGTACCACCACCAACCAGACACCTCATGAACGTCTCCTTGTCTTCCCCAGGAAGTCCTCCTCTGGGACCTCGCTCCCGACCTGGCTGGCAGCACCCGGACCCATCCTGCTCCGAAAACACAAGCGGGCGCACAAGTCGGACCCGTTGATCGAGAGGATCCATCTTCTCCACGCTAACCCCCAGTACACCTACGTGGCGTACCCCGACGGCAGACAAGATACGGTCTCGCTACGAGACCTGGCGCCCGCCAGAGCCCCACACGCACCCCAGCCACCAGTCCCACCCTCCCCTCCACCAGGGCACCTTACAGGAGGATCGGTCCTTCCGCCGGCCCCGTCTAGGCCCCCCCACACACCGATGCACTCCGCAGGCGCTCCCTTCCCAGGTCAACCGTTTTCCCCACCAGGAGTGTCAAAGCTGCCACGGAGATCGAAGCCACTCTCCCGGAGTCACAGACTGAAGCTCCGACGATCACAGAGGACGACCAGGGCCCCCGATCGACTGATTGCTTCATTTTAAATTGTAAACTGTAAATTTAAATCATCAATTGTAAATAGTTATTAGAATTGTAAATGGTTACAAAACACTGTATGGAGGTTACGGTACCTCCATAACTAATTCTACTACGTTGCCATGTTTGTAGTATCAGGCCACCACCCCCGCTGGACTCTTTTTTAACAGGAGGTGAATGTGGTAGTAGAGGTATTACGGTACCTGGTATGCTGGAGCACCATTGGTGGAAACTGTATGCTTTCTATTGATTAAGATGTATGGTAGCTCCGCTCTCCTAGGCGGGGTATAAGAGCCCGTGCCGCCCCAGCAGCTTCCATTCTGTACCTGAGCTGCTGGGAGAAACATCTAGCTTATTAAAACCTTCAGTTGGACTACAACCTCGCTTTAGTGGTCATTGATCATGCATCAGTCTTATAATTAGTTATAAAAGTATCGAACTTGAGGTAAAAAATGACATTTAACTTTGAATGAAGAATGTTTTCTGAGTGGTATAGGGAGCTGATGCACTGCAGTTATAGGCATGTGGACAGCCAGTGACATAATTATGGGGGTTGTGTCGTTGAACTTGGGTTTGGTGACTGTGTGGAGTTTGCACTTTCTCCCTGTGTCTGCGTGGGTTTCCTCCGAGGTGCTCCGGTTTCCTCCCACAGTCCAAAGAAGTGCAGGTTAGGTGGATTGACCATGCTAAATTGCCCCTTAAGTGTCCAAAGATGTGTAGGTTAGGTCGGGTTAAATGAATAGAGCAGGGGAGTAGGGCTAGGTAGAGTGCTCTTTCAGAGAATTGGTGCAGACTTGATGGGCCGAATTGCCTCCTTTTGTACTGTAGGAACTCTATGGTTCTGTGGGAAGTAGGAGGTCATATGATAACACCTCCAGAAATATTTCCAAGCAGTGGTGAAAATCCTAAGTCAATAGGAGAGCAAATGCTGTTTAAACCTTATACCATGTTGCAGATCTCAATACTTCAACAGCTAATGGCAAGTTTGGACAGCACAGAGGGAATCACTGAAAGCAATTGTGGCAGAAAATGTCATTCTTTATATTTATCACAATCACCGCAGATTGCTTGCAATGATTAATTCAGCTGTTAAGTCTCAATATTGATGCATGAAGGGTTGTAATTTGGATGGTGATGTGGAAAGTTGTTGTCTATGCAATGGTGCGGTGTGGAATCTCTGCTGCTGACCCATATTCTATCTAATATTGATGTGGTCATAAAATCATATAGCCCAGAAAAAGGCTGGCCATTTTTGAAAGAGCAATCAAATTAGCCCCACTCTCCTGCTTTTCCACCATAGACTTGCGTTCTCTTTTTTTCCCCAAGTACATATTCGATTTCCTATTAAAAGTTACCACTGAATCTGTTTCCACCACTCTTACAGGCAGTACATTCCAGGTCACAACAACACACTGCTTTAAAAAAAAAGACTTTCTCTTTGGCTGTTTCACAAGTTACATTAAATTTGTGTTCACTGGTTACTGAGCCTCCTGTGTGTTCATGCCATTGGATTCCATTTGCCATCATTGACATGTTGAAAGCAAAAATATTTAACATAAAGAAACTGAAGTTATGAAAAATAATCACATAAAAAATTCTGACGTAATTATTGCGATTACTCAACAAGTTTTATTGGTACAATTACGATTTATCGGTTTTCCACATTATTCCCGTGGGCGGCACAGTAGCACAGTGGTTAACACTGCTGTCTCACAGCACCAGGGACTCAGGTTCGTTCCTGTCTTGGGTGACTGTGAGGGGTTTACACATTCTCACCATGTCTGCATGGGTTTCCTCCGGGTGCTCCGGATTCCTCCCACGGTCTAATGATGTGCACGTTAGGTGGATTGGCCATGCTATAATTGCCCCTTAATGTCCAGCGATGTGCAGTTTAGGTGGGGTTACGGGGATGGGGAAGGGGGTAGGCCTAGGAAGAGTGCTCTTTTAGAGGATCGGTGCAGATTCGGTGGGCTGAATGGCCTCCTTTAGCACTGTAGGGATTCTGTGGATTCCCTGTACAGTATGTCAAATGATACATAATGGGCTGTCCTAAGCAATTGACGTACATCCGAATTCAATGCTTGCACTTCTGCAAATGTCGTAGTGTAATTGTTATGATACTTGCCTAATCAAATCCAGGGGCTGTGGCTGGAAATCTCATCAAAGTAGAACCATAGAACCCCTAAATTGTAGAAGGAGGCCATTTGGCCCATCGAGTCTGCATCGACCCCCCCCACAAGAGCACTCTAACTAGACCCACTCCCCCTTCCCAACCTAGTAACGCCGCACATTGATCATGGTCAATCCACCTAACCTACACAACTTTGGACCATGGGAGAAAACGGAACGCCCAGAGGAAACCTACGCAGACACGGGGAGAATGTGACCTTGAAGCTGTTGAATTGTGCAACAGTAACTACACTTCAAAAGTACTTCATGGGCTGTAAAGCTTTTGGGAGGTCCTAAGGTGTTATGAAAGGTGTTATAAATGCAAGCTTGACTTCCAGTGATGGCGGGCGGGAGGCAGCCGCGCGTTGGAGGGCTCCCGTTCGGGAACGGCATTGTCGGGGATTAACGCCCGGTCCTAGGGCCAGCGAAGGCAGTAAAAGTCGGGAGACAGCACAGAGGAGAAGAATGTCGAACAACAGCAAAAAAACGGCCGTGAAAAAAGCGGCTGACAGTCCGTTGGGGAGTGAAAAGGTCACCGCGGAGTCAGTAAAGAAAATAGAGGCTGGAGCGCCAGGGAAGGCCGCACTGCTTACGGCTGAAGGAATAACTAAGGTGATGGCTGCGGAATTCGAAAAGCAGTTAGCGCAGATTGCAAAATGCATGGAGACGGTGAGGAAGGTGATGAGGGAGGTTTTGAGTGCGCTGGTGGAGGAGGCGGTTTCCCCGGTGATGACGGCGGTGGCGAGCGGCGGAGGTGTGAGAGCAAGGGGAGGTGCTGAAGGAAGTGGAGGAGACGTTATTGCAGCACGGTGATCAACTTGCCTCGATGGGGAAGGAGATGCGGAAGGTGATGGATACTAACAAGGATCTGCGAGGAAAAATGGAACACCTGGAAAACAGATCCAGGCGACAGAATTTGAGGATGGGGGGGCTGCCCGAAGGAGTTGAAGGACCGAAGCCGACTGAGTATTTTGCTGCAATGCTGGCAAAACTATTGGGGGAGGGGGAGGATCCCTCCCGATATGAACTGGATCGGGCTCCTCGGTCGTGGAGGCCTGTACCAAAGGCGAGTGAGCCACCAAGGGCAGTGACTCTGTGCTTCCGTAGGTACAGTGTGAAGGAGAAGGTCCTGAGCTGGGCCAAGCAGAAGCGGGTGGTGCAGTGGGCTGGAGCTGGTATACGTGTATACCAGGACTTTACGGTGGAGCTGGCGAGGAGATGGGCTGCCTTCAACCGGGTGAAGAGGGCACTGTACATTAGCAAGGTGCAGTGCGGCATTGTATATCCAGTGAAGCTGAGGGTGACTTATAAGCTCAGGGACTTTTATTTTGGAACGGCGGAAGCAGCGGAGGAGTTTGCGAAGGCAGAAGGACTGTGGCAGAACGCAGAAATTGAGAAATGGCCATGTGCCGATGTAACCTCATGACTGTATTTTCTTCTTTTTTGTTTCACTGCGTGCGGGTGTAGGGGCTAAAGGAGCCAATGTTGTATATATTTGGACAAGGGAAGGGACGGGACTTTCACTCGACATGAGGGCTCTTTGGGGTGTAGGTGGATATGCGGGGTTTATGTGCTAAAGGGGATCTTTGGGCTTTCCTAGGGCCGGGCAAGGGGGAAAGGGCCTCCACGCTGGCCGGTTTAAGCCGGCCAGTGAATGGGAGTGAGGTGGGGGAGGGGCTGCGGCCATCGGAGCCTGGCAGAACAGGGTCCGAGTGGTCTAGCCGGGGTGGAAAGTTGGGGGGAAGGAACCGAGGTTGGGAGGAGGAGGTTTAAAAGAGGCAGTGGACTGGAGGAGCTGGAGACTTGGGGGGGGGGAGAGGGGTACAACTCTGGGGTATCATGTACGGTACTCTTTCAGAGGCTGCATGGCATTGGGTGGGGGGGGGGGGGGGGGGGGAGCTGTGTAGATTAAGGGTGACGACGGGTAATCCCTGATTCCTTTTTGGCATTGGTTTATGTAAACATGCGGGTTGAGGTTTGGGGGTTGGTTGGCGGATGGGATTGTTGTTATTATGGGGATTGACATATCTTGCTGATTATTGTTTATTGTTGATGGGTGTAAATGTGGGAGAAAATGTGAAAAAGGAGAATAAAAAAATAAAAAATAAAAAAATAAATGCAAGCTTAAAAAGAAACCCACAACTGGTTCTTTAGCGTCCTTCAAGAAAGGAAGTCAGCGGACTTCCGGTGGTGGCCATGGAGGGGTAGGTCGCTCATTAGATAGCTCCCGCCTGTTACGGACTTTTGGACCTTTTTCCCTCGGTTTTGTTCGGATTTTATGGGATAAATCAGTGAAGAGTGAGACAGTAAGGAGAAATCCCCCTCCGGTGTATGGAGAATTGGACCAGAAGTTGCCGGGTGAGACGACAAAGTCCTATAAGGGAGAAGCAAGCAGAGCTGGTAACACGGGACAGCATGGTGGAGGGCAAGGACAGACGGCGCAGTGGTCGACGGAGCAGCTGGTGAAGTTTTTCAAGGATTGCTTCGCCAAGCTGAAGAAGGACACGCTGGACCCGATTTAAGGCTTCGATTGATCAAGTGGTTCAGAATCAGGAAACTCACAGAAGAGCGATCCAGGAGGTCGAACAAAAGTTGCCCAAGCATGAGGAGTATATAACCGTGCTGGAAAGCAAGGTGGGGATAATGAACGACCTCCAGAAAAGAATGCAGGAGAAGCTGGAGGACCTGGAGAATAGGTCCAGGAGGCAGAATCTCAGAATTGTTGGCCCCCCTGAAGGCAGTGAGGGATCGGATGCGAGGGCTTATGTGACGGACATATTGGAGAAGTTGATGGGGGCTGGGGTGTTCCCTCGGCCCCTGGAATTGGACAGAGCGCACAGAGCCCTCGCAAGGAAGCCCAGAGCGAATGAACCACCAAGGGCCATGGTGGTATGTTTTCACCGTTTTATGGACAAGGAACACGTTTCGAGATGGGCCAAGAAAGAACGGAGCAGCAAGTGGGAGAACTGTGAGTTGCATATTTATCAGGACCTGGGAGCGGATTTGGCCAAGAGGCGAGCTGGGTTCAATCGGGCAAAAACTACCCTCTTTAAGAAGGGGGTGAAGTTCGGGATGCTGTACCCAGCCCGTCTGTGGGTCACACATGAGGAAAGGACTTCTACTTCGAAACACCAGATGAAGTATGGACCTTTATTAAAGAAAGGAAGCTGGAGGCGAATTAAAAGACATTTAAGTCTCAGAGAAGTTCTGTGGCGGCGATTTGTGGTGTTGGATTGTAAAAGTTCTGTGTGAAATAATGGGCTGTGTGGATGGTTAAAGGTTGTTTTGTCTTGCAGAGACCTTGTTTGAGGGGGGGATGGGCTTTGAATTTAGTTCTGCTTTTCGGGTGACTATTTTTCTAAAGTGTTTGTTCCTTGACTTTTTTTTTCTGTTGTTTGTTTACTGGGGAATGTGATGCTGTTAAAATTTATATTTATGTGGGGGGGGGGGGGGGGAGAGAGGAGTGAACAATAGGGAGACAGACTGCTTGGTGCCAGGGGTGGGAGCTATCGAGTCAGCATGGGTCAACTGACTCTCGGAAGCGCAGTGGGGGGTGGGCAGGTGTTAAGCTGGAGCTTGACTTGGGGGATTGGGTTTTTAGTGTTGTTTCTAGGGGGGGAGAGAGGGGGGGAAGCTGCTTTGCTGACAGGGGAGGAACTGTTATTAGGACAAATGGGAGATTGGGAACGGTGACAGCCCGAGGGGGGACCCGAGGAAGCGGGGGGTGCGAGCTCGAGGCTGGCCTAAAAAGGGTGATGGCTAGTCGGCGGGAAGGGGTGGTGGGGGGGGGGGGTGGAAGCCCCTGTCCAGGCTGATCACATAGAATGTGAGAGAACTGAATGGGCAGGTCAAGAGAGCTCACGTATTCGCGCATTTGAGGGAACTGAAAGCGGACGTGGCAATGCTACAAGAGACACACCTAACGGTTACCGACCAGACGAGATTGAGGAAGGGGTGGGTTAGCCAAGTGTTCCACTTAGGACTGGACTCAAAGACCAGGGGGGTAGCGATCTTGATCAGCAAACGAGTGGCATTCGAGGCTGGGAGAATCGTCTCAGACAAGGGGGGTAGGTACATAATGGTGAGTGGGAAGCTGGAGGGGGTGCGAGTGGTACTTGTGAACATATATGCTCTAAATTGGGACGACGTGGAATTTATGAGGCGGGTGTTAGGTAAAGGAGTCACATAACCCGATCATGGGAGGGGACTGCAACATAGTCATTGATCCAGAATTGGACTGGTCAATATCCAGGACAGGGAGGAGGCCGGTATGGCAAAGGAATTGAAGGGTTTTATGGAACAGATGGGGGGTGTAGACCCATGGAGGTTTGCACAGCCGAGGACGGAGTTTTCCTTTTTTTCTCATGTCCACAAGGTATACTCTCGCATCAACTTCTTTGTTCTGAGCAGGGCGCTAATACCGAAGGTGGTGGATACTGAGTATTCGGCTATTGCAGTGTCGGATCATGCCCCGCACTGGGTGGATCTACGGGTTAGTGTGGAGAGAGGGCAACGCCCGCTGTGGAGACTGAATGTGGGGTTGCTAGCGGACGAGGCGGTTTGTGGGCGGGTTAACAAGTCCATCCAGAACTACCTGGAAACAAACGATACGGGGGAGGTCACTGCAGCGACAGTCTGGGAAGCTTTGAAGGCAGTAGTCAGAGGGAATTAATCTCGATACTGTGGTGATATGCATCACTGCAAATACACAAGGGGTTAATGCAAATACACTAAGACTAAATAAACACTAGAGGGAATACCAGAGACATCATGACACACAGACATTCAACCAATAGGTCAGTAAGATAGGACATGACCAATGGGCAGTCAAGACACACCCAGAGGTGACACTACCACAAGGGGGCTACCCATATAAAAGGATGATATATTTCAGTTCAATTCAGCTGCTGGACGAAATGTCTTCAGCCAGAAAGCAAACAAAACACATCTGTATTTGCATTTTCACTGATGAGTAACAGGGTGGAGAGACTCCAGAGAACAACTGAAATTGACCCCTTGCCCACTGACTAATAACAGGAGGGCAATAGGGCATCAAGGCATTCTTGAGCTTTCAACATGAGAAGTAATTTTCAACATGCAGCTCTTTATTGGTTGCTTCACTGAAACTGAAAGTATTCACTGAGCAAAGATTTTCTCCATGTTTTGTGGTTATAAAGTTCTACATCTGTACGTCAGAAGGTTGTTTCTAACTGCTGACCAGAAAGAGGAACCTATCCACTGTTGTGTTTATGAAAACTACAGCATTGGGTGTAAAACCTTTAGAGTTGTTTTGAAATATTATTTTTTCTGAATGACCTTTCGCTGTACCTCAGTACACGTGACAGTAAAAATCCAAATCCAATTTGGAACCGACTGTAATCGAAGCTTCCTGAACTCGGGTTCAGGGCTGTAATTATTCTTCTATCCCAAAATTCTGCTTTGTACAGTTGTCTGCCGTGTGATGTACGAGACCAATGTTTGTACCAGTGCATCTCAGCTTTTTACCTGAGCTAGGAATTCTTCAGCAATCCATTAATGTCCTTAGCCTACAACAAGACAAGATTATGCAGTCTGATGGTACTTTATAAACTAAAATCAAAAGCTAAATGATTATAAAGCTGGTGCATTATTCTATCCATTTATTGCTCACTAATGCTTAGTTTATTTAAAAATTCTGCTCAATGAGGTAAAATTAAATTTGAAGCTGCATCATTAAACCTCTCTTTTTCTATTCTTCATTGCTGCTGTATCTAAATCCTGAAATTTCCTACCTAAGAGCATTGTGGGGACAACTTGAGCACATGGATGACAACGGTTCAAGAAAAGACCTACAATTATCTTCTCAGGGAAACTAGGAATTGGTGAGAAATGTCAGCCCAAGACTGCAAGAAACTTCAGAGAGTTGTGAACACAGCCCAGTCCATCACACAAACCTGCCTCCCATCCATTTGTAGTGATCTCTGTATGTGCATGTACATAAGAGGTTAATGTGTAATCAGTAGCACCACATGATCACCAGAGGGCCAGACCAACAGGGGTATAAAAAGCAACCACATTGTGTCTCTCCCTCTCTCTTGGGTGCACTGTGACCAGGGCAGTATCAGATTAGTTCAGATGGCTAGTGGAGTTACGTATAGTTACTGTAGTTAGATCTTGTTAACCTTACCATTAGTATCAAAGTTAAAGTAAAGAACTCATGCAATTATTGTTATAGTTACTCAATAAACCTTTTGTTACGACTGGACGAGTTCAAGTCTTCTTCATCGAGATCCAGAAGACCTCATCATTAACCAAGGAATGAGTAGCACATGTTACCTACCACACAGGTAACAAAACATGGTACCAGGGGTGTTGGCTTTAACAGAACTAGTTAGATTAGGTTAGACAAAAAGAGAAGAAATTTCAGACTGGACATTCGACTGTGGAAAACTTCGCAGCAGATGGATCCTCGACAACTAAACCACGATGGACCACGTTCAAGTATCAATGCAGCTGAAAACTGATGGTAATTTAAGTAATAACTGGAAAATGTTTATACAAAAGTTCCAAGTATATATGGCAGCTAATAATTTCAACACAGTCTCTGAAGAAAGAAAAATAGCAATACTACTCGGAAGAGCAGGACATGAAGCTATATAGATCTATAACTCCTTTAATTTCTTGGAAGGTGAAGACAAAATTAAATTTAAAGTGATTATCGCAAAATTTGATGAACACCGTAAAAGTCAGTCTGGTGAGATGCTGGAAAGATTTATCTTTTGGCATAGATGCCAGAGAAACGGTGAACCCATCACTGATTTTATTACAGACCTCCAGGTACTAGCACAAGGCTGTAATTATGCTGATTTCAGAGATGCTATGATATTGGATCAATTAATTTATGAACTATCTGAAAACAATTTGAGGGAAGAACATTCACAAAAAAAGTATTTAACATTAGAAATCGCTATACAAAAATGCCTTGTTTATGAACAAAAACAAAATCGATACTTTGAGTCTTTACAAAGACAGAATCATTATCTAGAAAACAAAATCCGTAAAAATGGTGCGAATACTCACCACGAGGCAGAGGCAGAATCTCAGTTGATGCAACAGCACTTTTTGATTGGCAGCCATCTTGAACGAGAGCACTACCCTATCCTCGGACATTCGGAGTGGGCACCATTTACCACTGGTTCCCACATGGACCAGGTGTACCGGCACTTGGGGGGGGGGTCTCCCAGACGATTGGGGGCCCCTTGGTTGTCGGGTTCTCTTCAGGTGATAACCTGGCACTCCTGATGCCACACATACATTGTGGGGGGGGGCTGGTTTTGCACAGGGCTAAATCGCTGGCTTTGAAAGCAGACCAGCAGCACGGTTCAATTCCCGTACCAGCCTCCCCGAACAGACGCCGGAATGTGGCGACTAGGGGCTTTAAGTGATGAGTGATTTTCATTTCATTTTTTAAAAGACGCAAACCGGCGAAACAGTGTTCTGCGCATGCGCAAGAAGCTGCGCATGAGCAGTTGTGAAAAGAGCGCACAGTAAAGGAAACATGGATTGCGCATGCGCAATCGAGTCCTGCACATGACGTCACGAGTGGCATGATGTCCGAGGACCCGGACCACGCCCACTTAAAAAGGAAATGCACGAAAATTGAAAGAAAGAAATTTAAAGCCGCAAAACCCAATTTTCTTACCTCAAAAGACAGAACAATGCCTGAACCTATACCAGCAGTTGAAAATAACTTTCACAACACCCTGGCACAAGCAGTCTGCACAACCCAAAGTGAAGAGCACAATGACAACTCTGAAACAAAAAGAGATGATTTGTCTATCGAACAATACACACAATACTACTCAGACATGGCTGAGTTATTCGGATCTGCTGATCGCAGCATCAGCAACACGGTTGCACAGGCCAACACGACTCTACTCATGGTAGATGATTCCAATACCATGATGCCATGGCAGATCGTCGATACATTGGATGACAGCAACCTGCCAAATACCCAAGAAGAAGACAACGCCACAGAGAGAGCACAAAACAACTCCGTTGAGAGAGCACAGATTGACTCCACAGCGAGAACACTGCATGACTCCACAGAGAGAGCGATGAAAGACTCCACAGAGAGAGCGTCGCAAGCCTCCACAGAGAGCTCGTTAACAGACTCCAAAATGGAAGCAAGCAAACACTCCATAGCAAACACCATGCATGAACAAGACTATGAAGATCTATCCACCTTATCTGAGCAACCAGCAGCAGACTATGAAAGTCTGCCAAGCTCACGTGAACAACAAGAAGACACTGAATGTCTACCCACTGTATGTGAGAATAGTGACAATGTGAGCACAATCGACATACAGGATGTGCAGGATCACAGCGAGACTGACAGATCTCAGCTCGTCTGTACAGAAGCACTCAACAGTCAGAGGAGGGCTACTCATGAGTCCAGAGAGACTACGTCAAATGAAATTGTGAAGATTTTGACTCCAGAAGAGGAGCACCAAGACCCACAAGAGAATGAAATCGTGACGATTTTGACTCCAGAAGAGGAGCACTAAGAAACCACAGGTGATTCAAATGAACCAGAAATAACTCCAGAACAGGAGCACAAAGAAATCAATGATGACTCAAGTGAACCTGAAATTACTCTAGAAGAGGAGTATCAAGGAAGCAAAGAAGAGGAATCAAATCCACCACAAATGACTCATGTCACCAACATCAATGCAACATCAGATCATTCTCACAATTCTCACGCAGAAACGCTCAATGTAACAGATACCACAACGTACACTGACACCAATAACTGTGACAATGACTCAAATCATCCACACGTAACACTCATTGAGTGCAACAAGAACAAACACCGCAAGATGCACAGCAGAAACAAGAACAACAACAGCAACAACAAAAACAACATGCAGCGCAACAAGAACAACAAAGACAACAAGAAGCATAACAGAAACAACAAGCACAACAAGAAAAATGACAAGAACAGTGACGAAAACAACAAAAACAGAAACAACACACACAAGAAAAACAACAAGAACAACAGTGAAAACAAGAACAGAAACAACAAGCACAACAAAAACAACAACAAGAACAACAACAACAGGAACGACAACGAAAACAACAAAGACAGAAACACCAACAATGAAACAATGAGCTGTACAACATGGTACAACACTGCACATGAAGGACAATGCCACAGCAAAACAATGACAAGACGACAAACATGCCATGGCATTACAAAAAATCTCACAAATTCACATCTGCTCCAGAACAAGCAAGCACACCAGCTTTCAAGTGAGATGACACACTAGATCAATACCGCAAGCACAGGAAAAAGTCCAAATCAGACAACAAAGATGACATACAGAATCAATACCGCAAGCACAGGAAAATGTCCAGGTCAGACAACGATGTAACACAGAATCACTACCACAAGCATAGAGAAAAATAAAAGAAAGTCTAAATCAGACAACGAAGTGTCGTCATTCGAACACCTCATGATGACTTGTTGGTCACTTAATCACAAGGACACTGACGACGCTCACAAAGAAATGACGACATCAACATCACCACTTCGACAACAGAAGAAGAAAGCAACTCAACTTAACAAATTCATAAAGTCTGGACTCACAAATATTTTATTAAGATTGGACTCATAAATATTAATTGGCTTTGTATAATCATCAATATCATCACAACTTGTACATAACATCATTTGTCTACCTGTTTCAAGCAAAAGAGAAGAAAAACATAAGAGACTAAATGTATTAACATTTGACTGATTAACTCATTGATTTTACGTAATGCAGTTGCACACTGCATCCAATATTTTGTTCAATTTTCTTTACCACATACAGAAAATATGTAACACAAGAAAAAAAGGGGGATGTGGTGATCTCTATATGTGCATGTACATAAGGGGTTAATGTGTAATCAGTAGCATCACATGATCACTAGAGGGCCGGACCAACAGGGGTATAAAAAGCAACCACATTGTGTCTCTCCCTCTCTCTTGGGTGCACTGTGACCAGGGCAGTGTCAGATTAGTTCAGATGGCTAGTGGAGTTACGTATAATTACTGTAGTTAGAGCTTGTTAACCTTATCACTAGTATCAAAGTTAAAGTAAAGAACTCATGCAATTATTGTTATAGTTACTCAATAAACCTTTTGTTACTACTGGACGAGTTCGAGTCTTCTTCATTGAGATTCAAAAGACCTCATCATTAACCAAGGATTGAGTAGCACATGTTACCTACCACACAGGGAACAAAACACCATTGACTCCATCTACACCTCCTGCTGCCTGGGGAAAGCGGGCAGCATAATCAAAGACCCCTCCCACCCGGCTTACTCACTCTTCCAACTTCTTCCATCGGGCAGGAGATACAAAAGTCTGAGAACACGCACGAACAGACTTAAAAACAGCTTCTTCCCCGCTGTTGTCAAACTCCTAAACGACCCTCTAATGGACTGACCTGATTAACACTACACCCCTGTATGCCTCACCTGATGTGGTTACATTGTGTACCTTGTGTTGCCTTATTATGTATTTCTTCCCATGTACTTAATGATCTGTTGAGCTGCTCGCAGAAAAATACTTTTCACTGTACCTCAGTACACGCGACAATAAACAGAATCCAATCCAATCCAATCTAATCCTTTCCAGTAATACCCACATCCTGAAAATGTATTGAATCAGCTGTTCATTTTACACATCCCAATTTTCTTTTCCATTGATGTTATCACCCATGTTTTGCTTCTCTCTTGTAAAAATAGTACATCAGAATATCTTTTGCAGGAGCATAGTAATTTTTAGATGAAAATTGACCAATATCTATCTAATTTATCTTCTATCATACTGGTAGTCGCATACATAACCTTATTGGATTTGTTAACTAATCATGGCAATCAGACCTTATAAACTAGACACAGCAAATCCAGAGATGATGTGAAAATTATCCTGCTGGTAGAAAGCTTTGGGAACTATGGGCACGATTCAGCGGCCTCTTTGTGCCGACTTGGTGTCGCGACGAGGCCGTTGAATCTCGCGAGAGTCCTCTTGCGATATTCACGAGGCTGAAAATGTCTCACGAGATTCAATACAATCTCATTAGACGCCACAATCTGGATCTTGTCCTCACTGGGCATGATCCAGATCAGCAGCGCGGCTCATTTAAATATCTGTTCGCCAGATTCACCTGGCGCCCGGGACTCAATGGTCGCCCTGGGAGCCCTTTCCAAGGCGCCGTTTAGTACTGGTCTTCACAACCGTGGACCAGGCGTAACGGCACCGGTGGGTGGGGGGGGGGGGGGTGTTCCAGGCGATTGAAGACCCCTTAGTGGTTGGGGACAGGGCAGGGTAGCACCCAGGCTCGCACCTAGCACCGGCAGACTTGCACCCTGACAATTTCCCCTGGGCACCATAGCAGTGCCACCCTCGCACTGCCAGGGCACCTGGGTAGCACTGCCAGGTTGGGTCCAAGTCACCTGTTCTTTCCAAGCATTCCCAGAATCCTCTGCAATTAAAAAGTAAAAATAGACATTTTTTCACTCTCCAATTCAGTTATACTTTAAACAGTTTTTTTAATTCATTGCTGCTGGCTGGGCCAGCTGGGTAATGGATGAGGTACGGATCAAGCTGGATATTTTGTCCTATTTGGTGCCAGTGTTTCTGGAGCTGCATTCATCCAGGCTAGTGGAGAGTGTTCCACGGCTGATCATCTGCCAATGATCAAGAGTAGACTGATGGGGTAGTAATAATTTGGATTAGATTTTTTTCTGCTTGATGTAGACAGATTGTACTTGCCAATTTTCCTCTTGTTGGCTAGATTCCAGCGTTGTAGCTGTTTTGAAATAGCTTGGCTGGAGGTCTACTCAAGTCCTGAGTACTACTGGCGAGATGTTGTCAGGGTTTACAGCTTTGCAGTATGCTCAGCTGTAACATAACATCACATGGATTGCAAGCATAGTGGGGCAAGCAAAGGTTAAATCAACTGGCTGAAACTGGCACCTGTGACATTACAGATCTGAGGAAGAGCCCGAGATAGATCATATGCTTGGTTTTAGCTGAGGGTGGTTTCAAAAGTCTGAGCATTGTATTTTTCACTGACATGCTGAGCTTCTGTCATTGTGAAGTTTCCTACAGTTAATTCTTTAATTGTCCACCAACTTTGTGACTGGATGTGGCAGGATTGCAGAACTCTGTTTTGATCCGTTGGTTGCGTGATCACTTAGATCTATCTATTGCAAGCTGCTTCTGCTGTTTTGCATGCCTGTTATAGCTATGTTATAGTCTCACTCAGTTGGCACATCATTTTTTGTATGGTCCTGGCATGTTCTCCTACAATCCTCATTGAATCAGGGTTGATCTCCTGGCTTAATGGTAGAGTGAGAGATATGCCAGACCATGAGATTACAGATTGTGGTTGAATACAATTCTGTGCTGCTGATGGCCCACAGTGCCTCATTGATGCCCAGATTGAAGCTACTAGGTCTATTCTGAAAATGCTTTTTAACATCGTTTACATTTTTCAAATATTTCAGCTTCTAAATCATCGGCAGGATTCTCCAATAATGGGACTATATCCCCACTCCAGCATCAAAACGCGGGCGTTTCACTCTGGACTTTCTTCAAGAAAGTCCAGAGTGATTCTCCTACCTGAAGGGGACTAGCAAGGCCCCTGAGTACTCCACGCAACTCTGCCTGCCGATACGGGGCCCTGCACTTCCAGTCGGGAGTCCGCGCATGCGCACAGCGGCGGCCTTTGGGGGCCGCCCCGCACGACGTGGCGGACTCACAACGCGGAGCAGCCCCGACAAGATAGGCCTCCCCAAGATTGCATGCGCCCGCAGATCGGTGGCCCCCGATCGCTAGCCTGGCTGCCCCTGAGGCCCCCCCCCCGGTGAAGGATCCACCTGCCCCCACCAGGGCGGCCGCGTACTGAGTCGCCGCCCACCGCCCAACAGGCAAAACATGGTTAGATCCATGCCGTCGGGAACTCGGCCAGTTGTCGTTGGTGAATCGCAGGGGGGGGTGGCCTCTGTCAATGCCCCCCTACCCGCGCTAAGTAGACTGCCCGTGCGCGATTCCGGAGAATCGTGGGAGCGGCGTCGGCCGGTTTTTGCCATCAACGCCCATTCTCCGCCCCGCGTCGATGGCGATTTTGGCGCAAAAGCTTGGAGAATCCCGCCCTATATGTCCCAACCTTTATTTCTCTCTGTCTAAAATTGAATTAAGAGTGAAGGAGTAACAATGCATTTTAGTTCCTGGTTTGCTGTCTGTGGGAATTTCAGAACATCCACAACACTGGAATCTAGCCAACAAGAGGAAAATTTCCCAAGTACGATCTGTTTACATAAAGCAGAAAAAATCCAATCCAAGCTGTTACTGCACATCAGTCTCTTCTTGACCAACTTGATCTTGAGTGATGTAATGTGTCATTGAGCAACACTTACATGGAATAACCTGCTGACTGACACTCAGTTTTATTCTTCTAGGGCCACTCGACTCTTGACATCAATGTGATTGGCTGCTTACCCTGCTTGATGACCCCTACTGTTGCTGAGCACCTGGAGGTCCCCTCAACCTGGTGCCGGGAGCAAATTAACATTGGAAAACGTGAAATCCATGCCACAGAGATCGTTAGATTTTTGTGGGAAGCTTTCCCCCAGATCAGTGATGAGCACCCTTGCTTCACCGCTGAATGCAAAATCCCAGCTGCGGTGTCCAAATACATCTGCTGCTGACTGTTTACGTTCAGTCTCACAGCTGTTATAAAACTAAGGCAAATCAAAAGGCTTCTTCCCTCCTCCAAAAATTGATACTATCTGTGGGTTCTGCTAAAGAGAGTCCAAAAACAAGCAATTTCAAGACACAAGACATTCAGCTTTCTTGTGAAGAGCATCATTGCAGCACCTGCTTTAGGTCAGATTACTATCCTGAACCCCACCCCCCACTCAAGTACTCAAAAGAGGGAACAATATGCACGATCTGGGCTACTTTTACTTTTTCACAGAAAAGTTTCTGAAAATCTGGAACACGTACCCCAAATAATTGAAGACCAAGCGTAAATGGAGTTTCCAAGACTAAGACTGATGGAATTTTGTTGACCATGCATAACCAGGTTTATGGAACAAAGGTGGATAATTGGGGCTGAGGGACAACTTGGCCATGAATTGTCTGAATGACAGAACAGTCTGATAGCCTGATGCACTGAATGACCCGTTCCCTGTGTTCCTCAGTACAAGCAAACTGCCCATACAACTGCCCTGTTGTGTTTTTTTATTACTTGTGTTGGTCTGTTAACAAGGCTGGCGCCAATGCTAGGAATTGCTTGGCTTTTGACTTGAAAGGTCTCAGTTGTTTATTCAACAGCAGAACCCCTATATATTTCTTTGAAAGGAACGAAAAAAATGTGGATGGACACCAGCCAGTGTTTTACTGTCTGCTGCAGCCAGCTGCGAGGAAGCAGCTAGTTTCGTACATCAGATCAGACTGAGACTTGGATTGGTGTGGATTGAATAGAAATGCTGATGGTCTCCATGATGTTTCGCTCATCTCTAGTATCTGTTAGGATCCAGGGCTCAAAATTGCTGTTGTTTTCATACTCGTACAAATAACTTGTGGGGCGAGTTATTGATATGACTGCAAGTCATGCTATACGAAATTAAAAAAACAAACCAGCATTCGTTATCAAAGTTTTCATCTGAATCCTTTGCTTATATAAAGGTGTTGTGGAGGGGACAGAGGTTTGGTGGCGAAGCCGAGTAGGATGTTGGAATTTACTTTCTGAAATTGCTTTGCAAAAATACTTTTTTGTAACAAATACCTGATAGAGTGTGCCAAAGTTGCAGGAATTGATTAAATGTACATTGAAGGGATACTTCTGGGGACCTTTATGAACCGGAAAGAATTTAGTTTTTTTTAAACTATGGATATAAAAAAACTGGCAACAGTAAAAATGACCATGAAGCTGTTGGATTGTCATAAAAGGCAATAGTACACTGATTCCCTTTTGGGCAGGAAATTTACCATTAGCTGTGAAGCTCTTTGGGGTGTCTTAATATCGTTAAAGGGGTTATATTTATTTGAATGTGAGAGTCTGGGAAATGTTTGCATTCAGAAGGACTTGGTGTACTTGCACATGAATCACAGAAAGTTAACATGCATGCGCAGTAAACAATTAAGAAGAATGTTACCTTTTGTTACAATGGAATTGGAGTATAAAAGTAAAGAAGACTTCCTACAATTGTACAGGGCACTGGTGAGACCATGGGTGTCATTCTCCGCCGGCGGGAGTCTCCGTTTTGCCGGCGCCGGGGGGTTTCCCGACGGCGTGGGGCTGCCCCACAATGGGAAACCCCATTGACCGGCCGGTGTTACGGAGACTCCCGCCGGCCGGTCGGGGCAGAAATGTGGCAGGGCGGGTAGGAGAATTTCGCCCCATGTTCTTCCCTGAGGATGAACGTAATTGTCCTAGAGAGAGAGCAACACAGATTCACTAGACTGGTTCCTGGGGTGACGGGATCGTCCCATGAGGTTAGATCAGTAGATTAGGCTAATATTGCCCTAAGTATAAAAGATTGAGAAGTGATCTAATTGAAACATATAAAATTATTAAAGAGCCTGAGAATCTGAGAAAATATTTCCTTTTGGATAGGGAATCTAGAACATGGAAATTGCAGCCTGAGAATGAGGAGTTGGTCATTTCAAACTGAGATGAGGAGAGGTTTGTTCACGCAAAGCATTAGGAAGCTTTGGAATTATCTACCCCAGAGAGCCGTGGATGTTTAGTCATTGAGTCAAGACAGCGGTTGCGAAGTATTTGGATACTAGGGTGAATTAAGGGATATGGGGGTAATGTAGGAAGGGGGAGTTGGGATAGAAGATTAGCCATGATCTTGTTAAATGGCAGAGCAGGAAGAGGACGAAATAGACTATTCCAGCTTCTTTTTCTTTTGCTCAAATCAAAATGCAAGTTCTTCCCCTCTATCCTTCTCTGACGATTCCCAATCTGCCCCTTCATATTCTCGATGTCCATTCTTCACGGAAGAAATCAAATTTATAGGAAATAATTTCCATTGTTTCATCTTGAGCTAACTGTTGTAAATCATATTACAGTTGCTTATGAAAACTCAACCATTTCTCTGTAAGAGAGCATTCTTTGATAGAATACAATAACATTGATGCTTTTCCTGAGCTTCTGATAACGTACTCAAAATTGGAAATGTTTGTGTGAATGTCCTGAGCAATGTTTTACTTCACAATCTATAAACAGTGATACTTATTTATTGACAATTTGGTAATAAAATACAATTCTTTAGAATGGGAATCTATTTATATTAATTTCTAACATTTAAATTGTTGACTCTTCCAGTCTTTTCAAAGGGAGGGAGCAGTAATAGTGAGGATGATTGCAAGTAGATCGTTCTTCAGTCTTTGCAATTGAAGTGGCCTCAAGAAAGGATGGATATTACTATACAATCAGCTCTGATTCATAAGTACAGTGCAAACAGCTAAACTGTTTCTCAATTAATTTCAAGAGCCTCCCATGAAAATCAATTTTGAACGAAGGTGGTGATCACTCCTGAAAATACTCCTATTTCTCCCATTTCATGTCTTTGCCTTGATAGTCAGTTGTGACTTTAGATACAAGATGCATTGCAGAAACACATCGAGCCTTCTTCAACTGCACCTCTCAAACTCGCAACATCCATCATTTAGAAGGACAGTAATTGTACGAGAGCACTATCATCTTAAAGTTTCCTTCCAAGCCATGCATATCATTCATATTTGAACATATAGCCAACATCTACAAGGCACAATCAGGAGTATGATGGAATACTCTCCACATGCCTCGAACAACACTCAAGAAGCTTGACACGAACCAGAGCAAAGCAGCCCACTTGACTGGCACCCCACCATCGTAAACATTCAATCCCTCCCCCACTGACGCATAGTTGCAGCTGTGCGTACCATATACAAAATGCACTACAGGAACTCACCAAGGCTTTAACAGCAGCTTCCAACATCGCTACCTCTGGCACCTAGAAGGAAAAGAACAGCAGATGCATGGGAACACCTTCACGTGCAAGTTCCCCTCTCGCCAAGACCAGTCTTCCAACACCATACCCTTTTATTTACGTAACGGAAAAGGCTGCAGCTGTGGCTCGTGTCACACAAGTCCAACCCAGGGACCTACAGAATACCGGCCCGGGTTGAAGCAGGGGGTTTTAAACTCCCACTGCTCTTTACCTATGGGACGAGCTATCGCCTGCTCAGTGGGAACATTTGTACTCCACAAAGCCCAAGGGGTGATCTATTGATGATCCCCCGTGTCCTTCGTGGCACACATCATCCTGACTTGGAACTATATTGTCGTTCCTTCACTGTTGCTGCATCAAAATCCTGGAAATTGCTCCCTAACAGCATTGTGGGTGTACTTACAATACATGAACTGCAGCGGATCAAAAAGGCGGCTCACCACCACATTCTTGAGTAATTGGGGATGGGCAATAAATGCCAGGGATGCCCACATCCTCCAGAAGAAAATAAACATGCATATCCCAAGAATGAGTAATAATTTTTTTAAAAAAGCATTATGGATTTTAATGATCCTCCGTATGAAAGGAATTCTATTGATTCCTATCTTTTCTCTAGTGATAGTTTTTGGTTTTGATTTCCCAAGCATTTTACAGAGATTCTCTGAAAAATCTTCATTAAATCTCCCTGACCTTTGATCCTATTAGAGAAACAGAATTCGAATTTTTGAAGCCTCTCTTGACAATTTCAATCTCTTATTTTGCTAAGTATTTTAGTTCATCTTCACTGTACCTTCAATCAAATTGCACACCCAGGATGTCATGCATTACTACACATAGGCCCTCACTAGTCTCTTGTATAAATTCAACATAATATTCTGCCTCCATGCATAAAATACCAAAACTATTTTGTCCTCCTTGTGGCTTTTTGCACATTTGCACAATTAAAATAAAGTCCCTTTTATGGAACACCATTTTGGCAAAATCTCAACGCACTCCACAAAATTAATTTTTTTGTAGTGATTGGTCTCAAATCAAATGGACTATGATTCTATATCAGCAACATGGTGCAAACAGCAATGAGATGACTGACCTTCTATTTGATAAAGTCAGGAGAATTGTTCCTTTAGACAAGGAGAGAATCCCTTGCACTTTAAACAATACTACGGTACATTCAACAACCACTAAATGGGCAAATGGATCTTAACTTAAAATCTCATAGTCATTCAAAGTATAGAAATATAATCGGATATCCTCATGCTAATGTTCTTTTTGCTTTTAAAATTTACATGCTTGTGCAGTTATTGTACAATTTTCTTCTCTGACATTTACAGGAGGACATAGTAATACAATGAATCTATTGTAATGGTGGTACGTTGTGATACAACTGTATTACTTTGGAATTAGGGCCCCCCTTTTGGTACGTGATGATAGGGAATGCTGAAGGCTACTCCCACATGTTTTAGACTGTGGTGGTCGATTATCATACATGTGGGATCACATGTGTGAGGAGCACTCAAGAGTTGGAATTTGGGTGTTGAATGGCCTTGTAGGAAGGGAATGAGGCAACTTGCTCCATGTTCGACCTTGGATGGGGGCTGAATATCCTTTTCTCCCTCTGGCTGACATACATCGCATAGATCCTTAAATCTGGGGCGTCATTCTCCGACCCCCCGCCGGGTCGGAGATTGGCCGTTGGCCGCCGTGAATCCCGCCCCCGCCGAAGTCTCCGCTCCCGGAGATTGGGCGGGGGCGGGAATCGTGCCGCGCCGGTTGGCGGGACCCCCCGCTGGATTCTCCGGCCCGGATGGGCCGAAGTCCCGCCCAGGAATTGCCTGTCCCGCCTACGTAAATCAAACCTGGTATTTACCGGCGGGACCAGGCGGCGTGGGCGGGCTCCGGGGTCCTGGGGGGGGGCGCGGGGTGATCTGACCCCGGGGGGTGCCCCCACGGTGGCCTGGCCCGCGATCGGGGCCCACCGATCCGTGGGCGGGCCTGTGCCGTGGGGGCACTCTTTCCCTTCCGCCTCCGCTACGGCCTCCACCATGGCGGAGGCGGAAGAGACTCTCCCCACTGCGCATGAGCGGGAAACTGACAGCGGCCGCTGACGCTCCCGCGCTTGCGCTGGGAAACTGACAGCGGCCGCTGACGTTCCCGCGCATGCGCCGCATTTCCGCGCCAGCTGGCGGGGAAACAAACGCCATTTCCGCCAGCTGGCGGGGCGGAAATCCCTCCGGCGTCGGCCTAGCCCCTCAATGTTGGGGCTAGGCCGCCAAAGATGCGGAGCCTTCCGCACCTTTGGGCCGGCGCGATGCCCGTCTGATTGGCGCCGGCTTTGGCGCCAGTCGGCGGACATCCCGCCGTTGGGGGAGAATTTCGCCCCAGATGTCAGGCAGGATACATTTCCATCTGTGTCCTAATGAATTCCTCTACCCATCGGCATCAGTAATCTGACACCCACCAAGAGTAAAGCTTTTGAGCCTTAACTTATTGTGGAATGGTTATGTTGCTGAACTAATAACCCAGTAAATTTGAGTTTGCATCCCACTGTGGCTCTATTAAGAATTTGAATTCAGTTTTAAAATAACGCTGGTATCAGTGAAAGTGATCAGAATGCTGTGACTTTCATAAAAATCCAAAAGGAAATAAAGAGGCCGTCGTGCTCATCAGGCTTACTTTAGCACTTTGAAAGATCTATCTTATTAGGCCCACTCTCATGCTGTTTCTCCATAGCTTGTTAATTGTATATTGATTGGATGTTTAATTGTGCTCTCAGAGGGTTGGGTATTAACTGGGACTTTACTTATGCTCCCCATATTCATGAGAAGCATGGTAGTGTGACTGCTGTGGAGGTGTTGGTTTGAATCCCACTGCTTCCAAAGTTACTGTTGATTCTCCTTTTGGGCACTTCAGCAAATATCTTTGGGCAAACCAGTGTCAGCTCAAATTTGTGTGTGGTTTCTCACTTATGCTGGCCAGTTAGCTCATATGGTTAGGGTGCCCTGCTGTCAAGGTCATGGGGTCAATCCCCTTGCTTGCCTGTCCCACAGGAAATCGTACCAAACCTTAATTCGGAGAGGCTAGAGTTGCATGATCAACCCCAGGAACTTTATTTTAATTTGGTAAGCTTCCGTTAAAGTTTAGATTTTTGTTACATTGCCCCATTTAAGGAGCAGTTAATTTGTTAATTAGTAGTTTATTTCACTGTTGTGCTCCAAAGGAGTGTATTGGAGGGGAGGTGCATGATATCTGTATCTATGGGCACGATTTAACCCTGTTTTGGGTGCGAATAGTGTTTCTTGGCACCCATAGCGCCGAGAACGACCCCACTATCAAACGGGACTTTGTTTTTTTTTGCTTCGGCGACGAACGCCCCGCCGAGGCTGCACTTACCTCACTTGCTGCACTGACGAGCTCAGCTTGTCAGTGCAGGAAGATACCGATGTGCCATTTTTAAATGCCACCTCGATCTCTCAACCCCCCCCCCCACACTGCAGCCTCTGGACTCCTCCAACTTACCTCTTGAGGGGGTTCTCGAGGCCCCCCTCACCCCACCTCTTGAGGTCAGGGCACCCCTGGGCCCAATCCCTGGCATGGGCAACCTGACGCCTAGGGTGGCACTGCCAGGGTGTCCAGGAGGCAATGCCAAGGTGCCAGGCTGGTAGTGCCAAAGTGCCCGGGTGACAGCGGGAGTGCCAAAGTTCGACAACCCAGGGGCCTCTAAAGGCCTGGGAGACCCCCTATGTGCTGCTATGCTTGGTCCATGTTTGTGTTGGCCAGTGCTAAACGTGCCATGGTGAGGTCGCCCAAGTGTGGGCATTCATTCTCGAGCCTCGGGATAATCAGGTGCAGAGATATTTAAATGAGCATATGTTAATCTAGATCTCATCCAGCGAGGGTGAGATCCAGATTGTGATGTATTGTGAGATCTCATTAGATCTCGTGAGGCGTTCCAGGCATCGTAAATATTTAACGGCCTCGTCGCGTCCCCGAGTCAGGCGCGGCGAGGCTGCTCGATCGCACCCCATGTAAATAAAGGCATGTAAATATGTAAAAACTAGTCTCCAGTTATACCCTTCACTTCCTGGCTTTTTAAATGCAATATAATTCAGCATTTAAAACATATTTCTTGTATATATCTAATCCGTGTTTGAAAGTTGTTACTTAAATATACTGCAGGAGAAGCAACAACACTATCTCAGGACATCAGTCCATACTGGACCCTAAGTGCATGAAGCCCCTTGCATTCTTGAAACTCATAATAGATCTAACATGCTCATTCTATGTTCTAAGTTATTGGACTGAAAGATATATCAAAACAAACAACATTTATTTAATAGGAATTCTAACATACTGTTCCACTTTAAATGTCCCAGTTAAACTTTTGAATACCAAAATACCTTTACTGGAAGATATTTTCAATTGTTACGGTGAACAAATCTGGTTTCCATAGTGACTAAAGACACTCTAGTGAAATTGGAGAAATATATAAAATCACAACTGACAATTGAATAAGATTTGTGATTGTGTTATATTCCAGTGTGTGGGATTTCACTAGGTTGGGTCTATCAACTTCAGAGGCAAACCGGAAAGATTTTCTTTAGAACAATGTATAGTTGATCACATGTATAAAGATGGCCTTTAGAGATCAGGCAAAAGGCACATTTGTAGAGTTATGTTAATCTGAGATTTTTATAAGGACATGCACACAGCACTTCAGGAGTCATGGCGTCGGAGGTAAGTTGCTGCGCCGACTCTTCTAATCTTAATCTAAACAGACTGGAGTGACCCTTTTCTTACTGCACAAATTTTTAATGAAGGAACCAACTCTGAAGTCTTACAAGTTCCAGAGGAATTATCTCCAGGTCATTTTGCACGAGTGATTTAATTTATCATGTTCTGGACGTCCCGAGGGAGTTAGAAGGATGGGATAAGCTGTTCAGTTACAGATGCGTGCCAGGGAGGGGCTTTGTTTCTTGGCCAGAAGCCAGTCACTGTCAGTGACCAAGAAATGAGAAGATCCCAACCTAGTCACAGACTAATTACAGCCCTTAATCCTTTGATGATTGCACCAGTATTTATTTTAGCTCGATGCCACCAAACTAATATTTAGTTTATTGAAGCTATTCTTGGGAATTGATGGGGTGGTGCTGTGTTGTTCTTTGTAAATTATCTATTCGAATTTCTTTATTGTTTCAGAACCTTCTGAGTGCAGTCCTGTCATCAACTGCGCAGTAATATGTGGGGTTAAAGGGATTGGGTGAGGTTTCAGAACAGGCAGTGTTACAGTAGTTGCTTGGCATACACTCCACCTGACATTCAGTTCCATTGATCCAAATAGGACTGAACTTCCCATGAGTTGCACAGCGATCGACCGTTGCGATTTGCCAGTTTTACATACCTGCTTTAGTTCGATTTCAATCCCTGGTTGTATCACATGTTATGTGCCTGAGAATTGTGTTTCAAATGTAAGTTACTGTTGTGCATTGAGGATAGCAGCAGATGTGAATCCAGGATTTTTGCAGAATTCTCCTGCATATGTGATTCCAGGGACTGTGTTTGGTTGTAAAATTCTCCAAAAGAAACACTTGTGTGAAGTTACTCCAAGGATTAAGTGGGGAAATTAATTATGTGATGTTGTAAGGAACTCCACAGAGCAAGAATTGAAATAGACAATCTTGGTGATGGTGTGGATGTGTTCTTGTACTGTGCTTAAGTAATTAATTTAAGGTGAAGCACCAGGGGCGAAATTCTCCGTTATCGGCGGAAAGTCCGCCGATTGGCGCAAAAAACGGCGCAAATCCGACTTGCGTCACGTCGGAAAAATGGGTCGATAGTCTCCGGCCCGAAATGGGCTAGCAGCGACGTAACGGGATCCGCGCTTGCGCAGTGGTTCACGCCGTGCAGCGTCATACGCGCTGCACGGCATGACGGCTCATAAGGCCCCGCTGCTCCCCCCCACCCGACCGGAACACCCGACCGCAACACCCGACTGGATGGCTGGCCGTCGCTCAGCCCCGAGGTTCGAGTCACGCGATGTGGAGGCGCTCCTGGACGCGGTGGAGCAGAGGAGGGACGCCCTGTATCCCGGGCACGGCCGCAGAGTTGCCCCACGCCACAGCCGGCGTCTGTGGAGGGAAGTGGCAGAGGCCGTCACCGCTGTGGCCCTGACACCACGGACAGGCACCCAGTGCCACAAGAAGGTGAACGACCTCGTCAGAGCAGGCAGGGTGAGCCTCCCCATATCCCCCCCTCCGCCATATCCCCCCCTCCCCCATATCCCCCCCTCCCCCATATCCCCCATATCCCCCCTCCCCATATCCCCCCCTCCCCCATATCCCCCCCTCCCCCTTATCCCCCATATCCCCCCCTCCCCCATATCCCCCCTCCCCCATATCCCCCCTCCCCCATATCCCCCCTCCCCCATATCCCCCCTCCCCCATATCCCCCCTCCCACATATCCCCCCCTCCCCCATATCCCCCCTCCCCCATATTCCCCATATCCCCCCTCCCCCATATCCCCCCTCCCCCATATCCCCCATATCCCCCCTCCCCCATATCCCCCATATCCCCAAGTGAATCCAGCCCTAACCTTAACCTCTGCAACCGATGGCGTGCATTCATATACCTGCCTAACAGTGTTGCCTTTTACCCCTGCCACCCCCCCCCCACAGGACAAGCGCGCACACAACAATAGGGAGCATGTGAGGACTGGAGGAGGGCCCGCTGATGAGAGGCCACTGACCGTACACGAGGAAAGGGCCCTGGAACTGGCTGGCGGACCTGAGGACCGGGAGGTTGCTGATGCAGAGGTCGGGGGCGTACTAGCGAGTGAGCCACGGACAGCCCGTCCCCATATCCCCCCTCCCCTATATCCCCCTCCCCGTATCACCTGATCACTGCCTGATGTCTAACCATGCATGCTTCATTGTGTATCGCAGGACCAAACGTCCAGGCACCCATCCCCGCAGATGCAGACCGCCCGCAGGATGCCCCTCGGAGACCACAGGAGACGGAGAGACCCGCACCCTCCAGCATGCGACGCCCGCAGGATGCCCCTTGGAGACCACAGGGGACGGAGAGACCCGGACCCTCCAGCATGCGACGCCCGCAGGATGCCCCTCGGAGACCACGAGAGACGGAGAGACCCGCACCCTCCAGCATGCGACGCCCGCAGGATGCCCCTCGCACACCACGGGAGACGGAGAGACCTGGAGCAACAGGGAGACGACACCCCCGTCACGTGCGGGAGCGACCACCCAGCGATGAGGGGGGCAGCCACAGGCCCCCGTCACATCCGAGCCAGGACATCACTACCCAGGACACCACTACCCAGGACACCACTACCCAGGACACCACTACCCAGGACACCACTACCCAGGACACCACTACCCAGGACACCCCTACCCGGGACAGCACTACCCAGGACACCCCTACCCGGGACAGCACTACCGGGACAGCACTACCCAGGAAGACGAAATACCGGACAGTGACTCAGAGTGGATGGGTGGAGACGAACCCCCACCCCAAAGTGCCATGGACTCAGAGTGGGACGAAGAGCACGACACAACGCCACTGCTGTCACCAACACCCTCCACCATCGCAGAAACACTCACCACGGTTGGGCACTTTAGTGATGAGGCGTCTGGTACACTCACTGGTGCGCACAACACAGCCGTCCCGGTACAGCAGGTGGAGGTAGGAGCAGCAGCGGGACCGGGCGGTCGGAGGGCAGCCCAGGCCAAGCGAACATCTGCCGCCCAGATGGATCCCGGGTTCCTGCAGTTACCACACCCACACATAGATCCGATGCAACCACCGACCCGGAGACGAGCGAAGAGGGTGACGGGCGGCTTGCGGCGGCTGCGGTCGCAGGTGGAGGAGTCCACCCGCGTCCAGGAGCTGGGAGTGGTGCCGGTCATGCGTGCCACCCAGGCTGACACCGCACGGGTGGCGTCCGCGGTGGAGGCAATGGGTGCGACGGTGTCAGACATGGGGAACGGTTTGCGAGGTCTGGGGCCTTCCGTGCAGGTGGCGTCTGTGGCCCAGGAAATGGCTGCCCTCTCACAGGAGGCCATGAGCCAGTGCCAGCGCCAGATGGCAGAGGCGCTCAACGCCATAGCCCAGTCTCTGCAGGCCATGGCCCAGTCTCAGCAGGCCATGGCCCAGTCTCAGCAGGCCATCGCTGATTGCATCGGCGCCAGTGGCCATGTGCGAGCCGGCGTCGCACTGTCACAGACAGGGTTTGCCAACACCCTGGGCTCCATGGCTGCAAACCTGCAGACCCCTGTCGATACCAGCACGGGCCTCCAGGACCGGCAGCGCCAGATGTCGGGGGGGCGTCGGATGGCCAGTCCGTTCGCATCCCCCACCCATGTAGAGGCCTGGGGGCCATCGGGCACCCCGAGGGAGGAGGACGTGGTGTGGTCCGTCCCGGCTCCCTCTGTAGGGGAGGTCCCGGTACACCGCGACACCTCGGACTCCCCCCCTTCCGTCCCAGGTGCATCGGGTGGGCAACGGGCAGGACAGGCTGGCAGCTCGCCATCCCAGTCGCCCGGGCCGCAGCCTGGCCCATCTAGGCCAGGACGCCCCAGGAAACGGCCGCCAAAGGGATCCAGTGTCAGAGGGCAGGAATCACAGGAGTCCACCTCCAGTTCTGCTGTACCGTCTGGGGAACCACGTAGACGTAGTCAAAGGGCCCGTAAGGCCAAACAATTAGACACTGAGTAAGTTGGCATGGGTGCAGGGCACAGATGAGTTTTAGGGGCTAGGGCACGTGCATGAACTCCTTTGGTTATTAAAGTCAATGTTACACCTACCGAAGCTGCCTTTGTGCTCTGTCCAAAGTGTGCGGGGGTGTCATGTACGTTGCGCGCAAGTGTGTGTGTGAGGGGTGGTCTTACCTCAGCCCCAGGTGAGTCTGCCCCCTTCCCCCTGGGCCGCCATCAACATCCCCCGGGCAGAGGACGGGACCGTGCGCTGCAGTGTCACAGCCGCATGCAGGGATGGTCCGGGTGGAAGGTGGTACTGTGGCCATGGGTCAGACATAGTCCAACGATGTAGAGCCAGGAGCTCATCGCAGGGCGGGTTGTCATCATCCTCCATGGCCTGCGATAGACACGCGTCCACCCGCAACTGTGTGAGCCCGGCCCGTTGTGCCGCAGGTGGATCGGCAATGGGGGGGGGGTGTGCATGCGGGTGGGGTGGGTGGGGTTGGGGAGGGGGGTGAGGGTGCTGGGTGGGTGGATGGGTGGGGGGTGTGGGTGGTCGGCTGTTGCCATGGTGTGCGGTCTGTGGCCATACTACCCGATTCCCACGCCCATCTAGTCAGTGAAGCGGGCGTCTATCAGTCTGTCCCGTGCCCGCTGGGCCAGCCGGTAACGGTGGACAGCCACCCGCCTGTGTCTACCCCGTCTGCCCTGACCATTGCCCCCATCCCCCTCATCTGGGGAGGACTGGGCCTCTTCCTGCTGCTCCTCCACTCCGCCCTCCTCTGCCTGCGGCACATCGCCCCTCTGCTGGGCTATGTTGTGCAGGACGCAGCACACCACAATGATGCGGCCGACCCTATCTGACCGATACTGGAGGGCGCCCCCAGAGAGGTCCAGGCACCTGAAACGCATCTTCAGCACGCCAAAGCACCTCTCGATCACTCCCCTTGTCGCGAAATGGGCATCATTGTAGCGGTTCTCTGCCTCATTGCGTGGCCTCCGTATAGGCGTCATCAGCCACGATCGCAATGGGTAGCCTCTGTCGCCCAGCAACCATCCCCTCAGCCGGGGATGGCGTCCCTCGTACATGCCGGGGATGGATGACCGCGACAACACGAATGAGTCGTGTACACTGCCTGGGTGACGGGCGCAGACGTGCAGGATCATCATGCGGTGGTCGCAGACCACCTGTACGTTCATCGAATAGGTCATCTTCCTATTCGTGAACACGGCCCTGTTATCTGCAGGTGGCCGCACGGCGACGTGCATCCCATCGATTGCGCCCTGGACCATGGGGAACCCGGCAACGGCAGAGAAGCCCACGGCCCGGGCATCTTGGCTGGCCCGGTCCACGGGGAAGCGGATGTAGCGGTGCGCCATGGCATATAGGGCATCTGTCACTGCCCGGATGCACCGATGCACCGATGTCTGCGATATGCCGGACAGGTCCCCACTCGGTGCCTGGAATGACCCCGTTGCATAAAAGTTCAGGGCCACCGTAACCTTGACGGACACGGGGAGAGGGTGTCCCCCGCCAGTGCCACGCGGTGACAGGTGTGCCAGCAGGTGGCAGATGTGTGCCACGGTTTCCCGGCTCATCCGGAGTCTCCTCCTGCATTCCCGGTCCGTGAGGTCCTGCTATGACTGCCGGGGCCGGTACACACGGGGCGCCCTCGGGTGCCTCCGTTGCCGTGGGGCCGCGACGTCCTCCTCCCCCTCCTCGTCCTGTCGGTCAGGTGTCCCTCCAGCCTGGGCGGCTGCCGCCTGCCCCTCTGCGGCAGCCTGCGCCGTCTCTCTGGCACGCTCCTCCTCCTCCTCCTCCTCCTCATCCAGGGCAACATAGACATGAGCGGCTGCCACCACGGCAGCCAACATCGCTGGATGATCTGAAAACATGACGGCCTGGTGGGGGGGGGAGGGGAACGACGACATGTCATCATTGCCCATATCCCCTCCTTCCCCCAGCCAGGTGGCATGGACCGCATGGGTCCAACTGTTGGAGGCTGGCACCTGGCCAGGTGGACCAACACACTTGCCCTCCCATCCCCCGGCACGGACCCCCCACCAACCTCCACCCCAGCACGGACCCCCACCCCAACCTCCACCCTGGCACGGACCCCCCCCCCAACCTCCACCCCGGCACGGACCCCCCTCCCCCAACCTCCACCCCAGCACGGACCCCCCAACCCCCAACCTCCACCCCGGCACGGACCCCCCCCCCAACCTCCACCCCAGCACGGACCCCCCCCCCCAACCCCCAACCTCCACCCCAGCACGGACCCCCCTCCCAACCTCCACCCCAGCACGGACCCCCCCCCAACCTCCACCCCGGCACGGACCCCCCCCAACCTCCACCCCAGCACGGACCCCCCCCCCCAACCCCCAACCTCCACCCCAGCACGGACCCCCCCCCCAACCTCCACCCCAGCACGGACCCCCCCCCCCAACCTCCACCCCAGCACGGACCCCCCCCAACCTCCACCCCGGCACGGACCCCCCCCAACCTCCACCCCAGCACGGACCCCCCCCAACCCCCAACCTCCACCCCAGCATGGACCCCCCCCCCAACCTCCACCCCAGCACGGACCCCCCCCCAACCTCCACCCCGGCATGGACCCCCCCCAACCTCCACCCCAGCACGGACCCCCCCCCAACCCCCAACCTCCACCCCGGCACGGACCCCCCCCCCCCAACCTCCACCCCGGCACGGCACGGACCCCCCCCCAACCTCCACCCCAGCACTGACCCCCCCCCAACCTGCACCCCAGCACGGACCCCCCCCCAACCCCCAACCTCCACCCCGGCACGGACCCCCCCCCCAACCTCCACCCTGGCACGGACCCCCTCCCGGCACTCCCCCGGAGCCCAGCCTACTCTAACCACCCCCACCCCCCCCGCCGCACACACACACACAACCCGAGACACACCTCTCCTCACGCAATCAGACTGCGGCCACGCCATTTCCTGCCCAGAGCCAACCGCCCAGGCCGTCACTCACCTCCACGCTGGTCGGCGTGAGCCTGGAGCACCGGGTCACGCCGATGAAAAGGAGGTTTGATTCACGTCGACGTGAACGGTCATCACGTCGACGGGACTTCGGCCCATCCGGAAGGGATAATATCGGCAGGCCGAAAATCGGCTGCCTTGCGCAGACTCGTGACATTCTCCGCGGCAGCGGCGCCATTAACGCCCCGCCGACTTTTCTCCCTTCGGAGACTTCGGCGGGGGCGGGGGCGGGATTCACGGCGGCCAACGGCCATTCTCCGACCCTCTGGGGGGTCGGAGAATGACGCCCCAGTTGTCTATTATTTCTTGGAGGTACATCTTTACTACACCAATACACATCCCCCTCTCCCATCACTCTGCTTTTGCCCTTCTAATTCAGTTTCCAATCCACACACAGGATTGAAACTACTCTGGTCACAATCCTAAATTGCATCATGCGTGACAGTGATTATACCTTGACAACTCTCTGTGATCTTTGTCACATTTGGTACTTTGATTACCCTATGTTCAACTGAAAACATAGTGTCAGTTTCCATATGTACATTGGTGACACCCACTCAGGTGGTCTAATTGAAAATGACCCCCATCAACACATCCTTATCATGTGACAGTCTTAGCCTGGTACAATTTAAGGTAGTTCACTGGGCACACTTGACAGTGACCCGGATGAGCAAGTTTTTTTGGGGTCGAGGACTGGTGTGCGAGGTATATGGGGTGGCCAGCAAGTCATGTCCATATGTTTTGGGCATGCCCGAAGCTTAGAGGATTCTGGCAGGATTTTGCAGATGTCATGTCCACGGTACCAAAAACATGGGTGGTGCCGAGTCCAGAGGTGGCGATTTTTGGAGTGTCAGAAGATCCGGGAGTCCAGGGGGCGAGAGAGGCTGACGTCTTGGCCTTTGCCTCCCTTGTAGCCCGGAGACGATTATTGCTAGCGTGGAGGGACTCGAAGCCCCCAAAATCAGAGGCCTGGGTTTGTGACATGGCTGGGTTTCTCAGTCTTGAGAAAATCAAGTTTGCCCTAAGAGGGTCAATGCTAGGGTTCGTTCGGAGGTGGCAGCCGTTTATTGACTTCTTCGGGGAAAACTGACTGTCAGCAGAGGCAAAAGTTTAAAGAGAGGGGTAAGTTAGGCTATTTTCTGATCAGGGTAGGAGGGACTTGTTAGGAATGGAAATGATGTATGTACTACGTTTATATTTGGATTCACTTTCTTTTCTGTTGTTGGTATTGTTATTATTATAAAATTACAAATACCTTAATAAAATGTTTTTAAAAAATAGCCAAATGATTAAATTCAGTGACTTTTATTTGTCTTCATTCATGTTCCTGGTATATTGATACACCATACATGTAAGAATAATAGTTTGGTGTCTCTTGCTTATTCATCAAGTTCCAAAAAAAACAGGGGTGATGAAGAGAACGTTACGATCTGGAATGCACTGCCTGAATTGGTGGTGGAAGCAGATTCGATATAACTTGCATCAGGGAATTGCATATATATTGGCTACTTATAATGGAAGTGACAAATCTTTGGGCTTTCAGGAAAGTGTCCACGCCTTTATCAACGCCGTCGCGTTTTACGACGGCGTGAATGGGCCACTCCCACGACTAATTCTGGCTCCTACAGTGCGCCACGGGATCCGCGCATGCGCAGTTGCGCTGGCGCTAACGAGGACATGCGCAGTGGCGCCGGCGCCAACGCATGCATGTGCAGTGGCCTCCTTCAACGCGCCGGCCCCGACGAAACATGGCGCAGGACTACAGGGGTCGGCGCGTAGGAACGGAGTCCCCCAGCCACAGAGGCCGGCCCGCCGATCAGTGGGCCAGGCCACATCGGAGGCCCCCTCCGGGGTCGAACACCCACTCCCCCCCAACCCTTACATGCCAAGGTCCTGCCGGCCCAGAGCAGGTTAGAATGGCGCTGGCGGGACTCGGCTCTTTTCTTATGGCCGCTCGGCCCATTTGGGCCGGAAAATTAGCGGGCCGGCCGTGTAAAGCGGCCTGCGACCGGCGCCGCGCCAATCATGCAGGCGGAGAACCTGCGGAGAATCGCGTGTCGGCGTCGGGGCGGCGTGGCCCGTTCGCGGGGATTCTCTGGCCCGGCCCAGGGCTGGGAGAATCCCGCCCCAGCAGTGTGAGACTAATTGGATAGCTCTTTCAATGAGACAGCACAGAACGGGCCAAATAGCCTCCTCCTATGGTGTGGGTTTATATGAGGGTGAGCCTTTCCATTATAGAGATGCTCTACAAAACAAGGCTAAGATGAGAATGTGTATTCCAATAAATACATGGGGCTGGATTCTCCGCCGGCTGGATGCTCCATTTAGCCGGCAGCCCAGGGGTTTCCCGATGGCGTGGGGCTGCCCCACAATGGGAAACATCATTGACCGGCCGGCGTAATGCAGCATTCCGCCAGCGGGATGAATTAGGAATGTGGCAAGGCCAAGAATCCAGCCCATTATCTTTTGCATTACAATAGATTGGAATTTCTGTTTTCAGAATTGGCGGCTGAACACAAATGCCATCCCATGATGGGAGATAACTGGCCACCAAGACTCCAAGGCCTCCGCCCCACTTAATACACTAGGAACTAATCCACCAGTACTCCAATAAAAAGACAGCACATCTGTTACCAAGCTGTCAAATAAAATGCACACTTCGCCTCATTAGACCAACACAAAATTGACACATACCCAAATAATAGGCTGCCAAAAATAGTGGATCCCTGTACAGTTTGAAGTCACCATGGTGATATCACAGGATTTAATAATGTACACTGAGCCTTACTTATGAAATAGAATTGCTCATAATGAAAAATAAGTTTTCTGATATTAGTGATGCTATTAAACTTCAGTCTGAAAGCAAATTGACCCATTTTGACAGGCTCTAATCTTTGTTGAAGTTTGGTCCCTGTGGTGGTGTTGTTTGTAACTAATGGTTTATTAAAACATTGACACTGGCACAGACTAGTTTTCAAACCTATTTGTCAAATCAGATTTTATCGTGTTTATTTATGGAGCAGTTATTTTGTTTATCTGTTGCTGAAGGCTTTTCCTTATTGAAGAAGTAATTCCATATCATCCACAATTAAAGGGAGAATACGTTAGAAGGAGCCATCGTATTGTAGGCTCTGTGCTATAACTGAATATCACGCTGATGATACACAAGTTGCTTCGTGTCCATGCTCAAAGTCAAAGGTCAATGTCTTCAGAACAGTCGCAAGTTGTCTGAGGGACAGTTGTTACGATTAAAAGTGCAGTCGGGAATGGCAGAAACTCTGGTTTTGTGGAGAGGGGCGGATGGTTCAATGCGTCGGTGTTTGGGATCCGCGTGCCCGGGCGGTGTTCCAGTGTGTACTTGTACGCTGTTAGGAATAATGCCCTTCGCTAGACCATGGCAGACATGATCGGGGGGATCACTCGATCCTCTTTGAATAGCCCAGGTAAAGGTTTGAGTTTGGTAGAGACCGTAACTGCATGGCCGTAGACATACTGGTGGAACTTCCGCACACCAAATACAACAACCAGGCCCTCCTTCTCGAATCGGGCACATTTCTGCCTGGCACCGGCCAGTGCGCGTGACGCGAAAGCTATCGGCCGCTCTGACCCATCGGGCATCCAGTGCGTGAGAACGGCTCCTATGCCAGAATGGGAAGTGTCGCACATCAGGAGACGTGGTTTTTCTGACTCCGTGTCAGCAGCTTCTCGGATGACAACTGCCCTTTGACCTCTTGGAACGCCTTCTGGTTCGGGGAGTGGGGGGGGGGGCATTCCCATTGGTGTCCTTTCTTTGACAATTGGAGGAGCGGCTAAGCAGCGTGGGCAAGTTGGGGAGAAAACCGTAGTAGGTGAGGAGTCCGAAAAAGAAGCGGAGTTGGTCGGGCCCTGAGGGATGGGAGCCTGCCAGATGGCCCGCATGTTGTCTTCCATCGGGTGAAGCCCCCTCCTATCAACTCAGTATGCTAAATAGATGACTTAAGGGGTGTTAAAAATGCACTTTTCCCTGCGGAGGCAAACAAACCGGCTTACTCAAAACACTGGAGGACTTTGGCCAGGTTCTCCAAATGTTCTTTGTCCGATGTCCCAGTGATGAGTACGTCATCCTGGTATATGGCCATCCTGGGTGGGCCCCACAGGATGTTTTCCATTACGCATTGGAAAATCACACAGGCCAATGAAACCCTGAAAGACAGTCGGGTTATTCGTACAACCCTCCGTGGGTGTTGACTGTAACCTACCTCCAAGAGTCATGATCTAGGACCAGCTGTAGGTACACGTGACTTATGTCGAGTTTCGTGAACGTTGTTCCCCCGTTGAGTATTGCGTCCAGGTCCTTGATGCACGGGACTGGGGTAAGGGTCAAGGTGATGAACCCGGTTCACTGTCGTCTTGTAGCCCCGCGCAGACGTATGGACCCATCGGGTTTTAGGACCGGGACCACTGGCGCAGCCCAATTGGCGAAGTGGATGGGGCAGATAATGCCCGAGCGTTCTAACCGATCCAGCGCTGCATCTATCTTGGGCCGCAGTGCGTATGGCACTGGGCATACATGGAAATAACAGAGTTGCGCATCCTCGTCCGAACTGATTTTGGCCACTGTGCATTTTATCTTTCTGAGATATTCAGCGAAAACTACTGGAAACGTTGCCAATACTCCTTCCAGGCCATGGCGGGCACATGCAGCAAACGCGTTGTCAGTCCAACTTTAAGTGGCGCAGCCAATCGCAGCCCAGTAAGCTGGATCCTCCTCCACAGACTACCACCAAGGCCCCCGTATTCCACGGTCACGTGGGTGGTTCCCTCAATGGCCAAAGGCCCTCCAGTGTATGCAGCCAGTCGAGCATCCGTGTCCCAATGGTCCAAGGTCTTGATAATGGCAAATGTCCGGCGGCTGACCACCGAGATTGCTGCTCCGGTATCGAGCTCCATTTCAATGGGCTGCACGCAGAAAAATACTTTTCACTGTATCTCGGTACACGTGACAATAAACAAATCCAAATCCATGCACCTTTAATGCAATCCGGATGGGTGTGGCTCCGCAGTCTGTACGCAGTGCAGCTGCTGGTAATCGTCCTCTTGGTCTTCGACATAGTATGTTTGGCATCTAAGGGGCGTTCGGCGGGGAGAGGTGCCTTCACGGTCCTCTACAGTGTCCTGGCACTGTTCGCGCACCCAACCTGTGGCCGCCGTCTTGCTGTTCCAGATCAGGGGAATCACCCCGGTTGTGCCTCGGTGCGCCATAGCGGTAGCCTTGGGACCCGCAGTTCATCCCACTTCGCAGAAGCTTGCTCCTTTCAGGCCTGGAAGAGGTCAGTTGGCAGTCGCTTTGGTGACCGAGGTTCAGGACCGACAAGCCCTGCAACTCTTGGATCCCACGCTCCACGCCCACCTGGGGAATAGTGATGTCTACCACCCGCTGGAGTGTTAAGCGAGTTTCCTTTGGGTATCAGTGTCTCGGAACCCACAGATGAAATGGTCCTGTAAGGATTCGGAGAGTGCGGCCCTGAACTCACATGAGGAGGTGAGCGTCTTAACCAGGCCAAAAATTTGCCATTTGATTCTCCTTGGGCCTGCGAGGCTGTGTGAAAACAGAACCGGCGGACCATTATCGGGGGCTACATGCTAAGATGTGCCTTGACCAGGGCCACTGATGCGACAAAAGACTTGGAGTCCGGCCTGTCCGGGTGTGTGAGGCTCTTGGTGCATTGGTGTTCCCCCAAGTATAGTCAGCAGGATACTGGTCTGCCATTCATCCCCAACGATTGAGTTGGACTGAAAAAGATACTGCACCCACTCTAGTTACTGGATCCAGTCATCGGCACCAGCAGCGAACTGTTCATGTTTCCAGATGTGCAGCATCTCACCATTTGGAATGGAGGCCTCTGCCGGCCTGGACGAAGTGTGTCGATGGTATAACGCATGGCGCCTGCGGCAGGTCCACTTCACCCTCATTGCCAGTGTGGAACCTGATGGCAGAGACAACAGGGACGTACGGTCGGGTAGAAATGGAACAATTGGTTTATTACAGTATACACAAATAATGATATTTGTGTGTACCTCCTCTCCCTGAAAGGCCATCCTCCCTGACCTGCACCCAGGTCTGGGTTTTTATACCAAGTAGTTCCCCCTTGTAAAGGGGAAACCCTGCTCCCAATTATCAGGGAGTAACTGTGAGTACACAATTACTCAACTGTGTAAGGGCGGAATCGTATAGAGCAGAGTCCTTGGCCCCCAAAGGGGTCGTAACAAATTTATACTCAGCATGGTGCCACAAACAGCATTAAGATAATGATCTGCACGTTAGTGATATTGTTAAGAATAAGTATTGGCCAGGACATCAGAGAGAACTCCCAGTACCTCCACAAACAATGTTATGGATCTTTTACATCTATCTACTGAGACAGAAAGAGCCTCAGTTTAATATTTCATCAGAAAAACAGCATCTCCAACAGTCCAGCATCCTTTCAGTAGAAAACTGAAGTCAACCTGGACCATGCGCTTAGGTTTTTTAAGTATAAATTGACTCAACAATCTTCTGACTCGGAGGCAGGAGTGCTGCTACTGAGCAATGAACTGTGTGGTCTCACCAACAAAGAACTCCATACTCCTATTAGAGGGCTTGAATCCCTCAGATTTGAAATGATAGTCTATTAGCCTGCTTCTGTTTAGATATTCCAGGAAATATTTCACCGTTGACAGTCCATTTTAACACCATTTTGATTGATTTAGTCCATTCCTGTACTAAATGTATATTCCATTGCAGACAAACATCCCAAAAGGTCACCACATTTTGCCAGCAAACCTAAAGACAGCCTTGGCATTCAGTCTTTAAACAGCTACCTGCAATTCATCACTTATATGACTCATATTAATATAAACCATGGTTGATCATTGCACTTAGTGGCTTTAAATCTTTCAGATTTGGAGTATTTCACCCTTCCATTCGTATATTCTGGTTTGCATTAAGCTCTTAACCAACCGGATTGTTGCTCAAACAACACACCTGTGTACTCTGCTATTGCTGTTAAATTGGTGGTGCTCTCTCGCGTTGACACTAATACATCACTTTTTCTTGGGACTACTTTCAATAATTGAGAAGTGCAAGAGCCAGGTATTTCATTCCGCGAGCCTTCAAGATCCTGCTGCAGTCTGTGTGATAATTGGCATGCTGGCTCACTTCAGAGGGCTGTTAAACATCAACCATATTGGTATGTGAGTGGAATCATACACAGGCCTGATTGAGTAAGGATGGCAGGTTTCCTTCCTAAATGGACATTAGCGAACAAGTTGGGTTTTTATCTGGTTGCTGTTTAGGGTGCTAACTGTGACAAATTGGCTCTTTGTTTCCAACATTACAACAGTGACTGCTGGAATTTTCTGGCCATTCCCGCCAACGGCGAACCCACTCTGTGGGTTTCCCGGTGGCGGGGAGGGGGTGAATACAACTGGAAACCCTGTTGGCAGTGGCGGGACCAGAACATCCCACCGCCAGCAAACGGTGGGCCACCTCCACTGCCAGGAAACATGCCGCGGGGTCGCGCAAAGGTTCCCGCCCGACATTTCAAACGTTTTCACTGGTTGCAAAGACATTTGAGACATCCTGAAGTTGTTAAAGTTTCTACGTAAATGCAAGTTCCTTCTTTCTTTAATAGAAACGCTTGTCAGTAATCGCTTGACATTGTGGTTTGAATGTAAAATGAAAGTGTTTTCTATATAGTGGTCAATATCATCAGCCTTTACCAGTAGTCATTTACAAATGTGAACATTTTTTAGGGAAATCCAGTTGTCGGTATGAGTTCTTGTGAGAAGTCACTCAGGGTTTTCTGGCAGTGCTAAAGTATTTGCTGTTGCAGAAATATTGCACTGACACCTGTGTTAAAGATTTAAGTATTTTACTGCCAAGACCGAGGTGTCAATGTTTTTTTAAAAAATAGCAGTAAAACGAAAAGTGAGAGGCAGACACTTTCAAATGATGGAGACTTTTGTAGCAAGGCACAGGCAGTCGTGATCCAAGGCCAAGGAGACTTGCATTGAGAGGCATACGGATGGTGTAGTGACTGTCTGTTATCGAGGGACAGTTCAGTAATGAAGGACGGAGAGTCTCACATCGAGGCACAGTGTCCTGTATCAAGGTGCAGACAGTGTGGTATTGAGGAACAGTCCAGTATTGAAGGGCAGAAAGTGACAGTCTATGTGAGTTTTGCTCGGCCACTTCAAAGGGGAATTAAGAGTCAAGCATATTAGTGTAGGATTGCAGATACCTAGGATGTTGCCTGGTCTGGATGGTGTTAGATATGTGGAGAGGCTGAATAGACTCAGACTGTTTTCATTAGAACGACAGAGGATGAGGAGTGACCCGATAGATATCTACAAAATTATGAGGAGCATGGATAGAGTGGATGGGCAGGCACTCTTTCCCAGGGTGGAGGAGTCAGTTACCAGGGGGCATAGGTTTAAGGTCCATGGGGCAAAGTTTAGAGGAGATGTGCGAGGCAGTTTTTTTTACAGAGGATGATGAATGCCTGGAACGCGTTGCCAGGGGAGGTTGTGGAAGCAGATACATTAACAGCGTTCAAAAGGCACCTCGACAAACACATGGATCGGATGGGTATAGAGGGATACGGCACAAGGAAGTGCTGAGGGTTTTGGCCAAGGGTGGTATCATGATCTATACAGGTTTGGAGGGCCGAAGGGCCTGGTCCTGTATTTTTTTTTGTTCTATAGCCCAGACCAGGTAAGGATGGCAAGTTTCCTTCACTAAATGTTGTTCGTGAACCAGTCGGTTTTAATGACAATCCAACAGCTTCACAGTGAATTTTACTGATTCCAGTTTTCTTCTTTTCAAATCTTTCAAAACCAAATTCTTTTTTAAAATAAATTTAGTGCACCCAATTAATTTTTTTTCCAATTAAGGGCCAATTTAGCGTGCTCAATCCACCTACCTTGCACATCTTTGGTTTGTGAGGGCGAAACCCATGCAAACACGGGGAGAATGTGCAAACTCCACACAGACAGTGCCCAGAGCCGGGATCGAACCTGGGACCTCAGCGTCGTGAGGCAGCAGGGCTAACCCACTGCGCCACCGTGCTGCCCTTCAAACTAAATTCTTATTGTCAAACTACCATGGAGGGTGGGGGTGGTGGGTGAGGGGGTTTGTATGCATATTTTCTGGTATCCTTCAATGTTGCTGAATTACTAGTTTGGTAATGTAACCATTACACTGTCTGCACGGGAGGCATTAGAAAAATGGTCTCAGGTAGCTAAATCCACCTGGAGATTTGAAAGCAATTATATAATCCGTGGGAAAGCTCAGGCATTCACACTCCTATTTAGAACCACAATAATTAAGTAGGATCTAATTTTTGGTAACAGTAGTCTCATTTTTTCGGCTGTTTTCTTCTCATAATAAATTACCTGATCTATGTCTTCAGCATTTCAGCATGTTAAATACATAAGGAACTTAAATCTAATTCTGGCTTTCAACAATTATATAAATAGAATGCTGATGTTAACCAGACACCGTAACAGTGGAACAAACCCACTGTTATATATTTAATCCAGATGTGTTATTACTGAAATTGTAAAGGAATATCTGAAGAAATGTTGCAAGACTACCATTTTATCTGTGGCTCTATACAGCACTCTTGCCTTGGAATCAAAAGATTGTGAGCTGAAGTACCACCCTTGAGGCCAAGGGAGTTCTGTGTGAGAGAGGTGACATTTTTCGGATGAGATGTTGAACCTCGAATAAGGAGATCTTGGTTTTAATGTAACACCTGAAAGTCGCCACCTTGACAACAGTGCTGCTGTTTTGTATAAGTATTGTATTATTCTGTCTGAATCTGTAAGTCCTGGAAACCCTGAAATGGGACATTAGGCTTCGTCATGACCCATGTGCAAAATACAAAAACTCCCATAATTGAGAAAAATAAACTTAAGGTGGATCTGGAATCCAAACTCTCTATATACTGGCTTATGAACTGTACAAGAGAGGAGAACAGAGTGGAGGAGATAACAGAGACATTGGGCTGGATTCTCTGTTGCCCAACGCCAATATCGTAATTGGCAATTGGGCGGAAAACCGAACTCCGACGGCCAAATCTGGGCCGGCACCGGTTTGACGCCGGTCATCCATGCTTCTCCCCCTTGGACATGGGTAATTGTGTTATGAGCCGCGCGCCATTGCAACGGCATTGGCATGTCTTCGGCAGGCCCTCCCGCGATGCTCTTCTCCAGGTGGGTGAGTTCCCGATGGCGCAGGACACGTGTGGTCTCAGCGGTCAGGAACCCGGCGTGGCGACTGTGGACTATGTCCAGCGCCGCCACACTCGTCCGGGATCCGTGCCGCTGGCCGGCGGGACATCTGCGAGGGCTGGCGGGTCGGGTCTGCGCACGGCTGCCGCCATGTTGTATGGCGCGACTGCTGCAGTTCCTCAGCAGTGCACATGCGCGGGCAGGGTCCTGGACATTCTCCAGCCATTTTTAGTGCGGGAGCTGGGAGGTTCACCGCGTACCGCTGCTAGCCCCTCACCGGTCCCAGAATCGGTGAGTGGTTGGCGCCGATTCTTTTGGTCATAAACCGTGAAACTATCATCGAATGTTGTAGAAACCCATTTACTTACATCCTTTAAGGAATGTTCTCTCTCTGATGAAAACAAAAACTTGAAACAGTTGCAAATTCTAGAAGGAGAAATAGAACCAAAGGATTAGCTGCTATCTGTTGGTCAGAGTCAAACAGAATTACAGACCTTTCTGAATTGCACAAAGTGTTAAATCTATCCAAGAGCATTGTTGGTGATAATTTGAGGTGTATCATTAAAGCAAGTTGTTTTAGTTCCAGCATAGTTCAGCCCATTGCTGTGGTTGACGGTCCAGGCAATCTTCTACAGATGGAAGGAAATCGAGTTCAAGCTGACTCAACTCCAAGAGACAGCAACAGTTTCCAGATACAACAGAAGGAAAATGCACACATCCCCCACCACCTGTGTGTAGCAAAAAATAAAAGCAATAGCAATAGTTTGCAGCTGATAAATTATTTGAAAAATTGATTTTGAAAGGGAAAATCATAATAAAATCTGGAAAAAGTCAAGGTTCAGGTGGCAAGAACAGGGATAAATAGCTCCTTTTAAAACATATATACACGTGTGTAATATTTGGACAGTCTTGATGTTGTTTTCAAATGAATACTTTGGCTGGAATTCAGATTCTGTGGATTTGAGCCCAATTCTGGGTTGGGTTTTGTCTTACAATTATATATCTGTGGAAACTTTTTTTAAGAAGTAGCAATCTTATCGAGGCTAATTTATTTGTTATTTGTGTGGGAAAAGGTGGCTCAATCTGTTTGATTTGAGTTAATCAATTCTTTTTTGCTACTTCTATGAAGAAAAGGAATAAAATGTCACAAACTATTTCCTGGAAAATTAATGTTGTTTTCTCTGATACTCAAGAGTTTAAACTATTTTCAGTGTTCAAAACACTCATGGTTCGAAAATATTTAACATATATCAAAATGGGTGTCTTGTGGATGAAGAACGGATACTGGGAAATCAGAAGCAGAATGCAAGGAAGTGAAGTAATCCTCAATCTATACTATTGAATAAACTTATCTTCCAATGTTGTGGTGATTTAGTACAGAAATCAGGGTTTAAAGATGCAGATCCTCACTTCTCCTTTGTTATAAATCCATTTATTTTATTTTGCCACCGTTCTTGTCTTTTGGGGAAAAAATCTTGTGGTGTGGATACCCCTGGAAAGTTTGGGGGAATTGTTGCCCATCTCTAGTAGCACTGAGGAGGTGGTGCTGGGACTGCCTTCTTGATTTGCACGCAGTCAACAGGATGAACACACTCCCTCAGTGCTATTAGATCCAGTTTTGCTCTTGTTCCTCTTAGAATTGGCTTTCATACAAGTGAATGACTTGATGGACTACTTCATAGAGCAGTTAAGAGTTGGTGTGGAACTGGAGTCACATACAAGTCTGAACGAGTAAAGACAGCGGGATTCCTTCCCGTTAATGAACCAGTTTTGAAACTGAAGTCAAATTCTCAAACACCCATTCTCTGAATTATTACTCCAGGCTTCTGGAGTCCTATCAGTGTAACCACAACATTTAGGATGCAACAGCCCGTGAAACCTTCACGGTAATCTGCATCTTGTTCAATAGGAAGTGCACTTAGACGACCAAGTTCACTGGACATAGCCTATTAAGTCATATGTTTAAACTGGAAGGGTAAAATTATGCAAGGCATTTCTTTTCCACAATCCTGACAGAGTCAGTGCATTAAGCACTGCCCAACTTCATCCCTCCATCTGTGGAATTCACAGATCACTGTGCTGGGTGATATCCTGTGGCTTCCTCTGAAGATGGTTTATTATGAAATTATTTCACATTGTTTACAATGACCTGCAGATAATGAGATTTCCTAATTATAAATTAATGATTTGTGTCCCAGTGTGGCACGGCACACAGAATACTAGGACCAATACAACATGAGTAAGATATGAACTTCACTAACCAATGCTTCCTATTCTTAACATGTCACTTATGTCAGTTAACTACTAGTTTTTAAATTGGTGAAGATGTGAATTTCAAAGACAAATGTCAACAGCAGGCAGCTTGCATATCAAGATAATAAATTAACCACAATTTTGAAATCTAAAATCAGAATTTTTCAGTTCAACATCACAGGAAACCTTCAGGGCTTAGGAATGTGTAATTGCTGTAATTAGTTCCTGGCATTTTTGTTTGTTGGTAGGATCTAACCCATGTTCTGAGTCAAAACGTGATCAAATTTTTGAATATAGTTTTGCTTGATTAATATTCTCAAAAGATTCTTCAGGCGGCATGGTGGCACAGTGGTTATCACTGTTGCTTCACAGCACCATGGTCCCGGGTTTGATTCCCGCTTGGGTCACTGTCTGTGGGGAGTCTGAACGTTCTCCCCGTGTCTGTGTGGGCTTCCTCCGGGTGCTCCCGTTTCCTCGCACAAGTCTCGAAAGACGTGTTTATTAGGTGAATTGGACATTCTAAATTCTCCCTCTGTGTACCGGAACAGGTGCTGGAGTGTGGCGACTAGGGGATTTTCAAAGTAACTTCATTGCAGTGTAATGTAAGCCTACTTGTGACAATAATAAAGATTATTATTTTGCGACTAATTTTTAAAGACTCAGAAATATATTCATGCTTTATTAAATAGAATTATTTATTAAATCAGAGGGAAATCTGGTGACCTCTGTACATGTGTGTGTTAGTCACTGTATGCAAGAAAGTTATTTGTCCATTCCAAAGCTTTTTATTCATATGTAAAAAGCAACAGGGCGGCCAGGGAAAGGATTGGATCACTTAAGGACAGTGGGAGGAATCTATGTGTTGAGCCAGAGGAAATAGGCAAGGTACTAAATGAGTACTTTGCATCAGTGTTCACCAAAGAAAAGGACTTTGTGGAAGATGATTCTTGTGTAGGTAGTGTGGGTAGTCTGGGTCACGTTGACATCAAAAAGGTGGAGATAATGGGTGTTTACAAAGACATTAAGGTAGCTAGGTCTCCTGGGCTGGATTGGATTTACCCCAGAACACTGGGGACGCAAGGGAGGAAATTGCTGGGGCATTGACTGACATCTTTGTATCCTCATTGGCTATAGGTGAGATCCCAGAGTACTGGAGAATAGCCAATGTGGTACCGTTGTTTAAGAAAGGTATCAGGGATAATCCAGGAAACTATAGGCCTGTGAGCCTCACGTCGGTAGTAGGTAAATTATTGGAGAGAATTCTCAGGGACAGTATTTGTACCCATTTGGAAACAAATGGACTCATTAGCTATAGACAATATGGTTTTGGGAAGGGGAGGTCATGCCTCACTAACTTGATCGAGATTTTTGAGGAGGTGACAAAGATGATTGATGAGGGGAGGGTGGTGGATGTTGTTTCAATGGACTTCAGTAAAGCCTTTGACAAGGTGCCTCATGGCAGACTGGTACAAAGGGTGAAGTCACACGGGATCAGAGGTGAGGTGGCAAGATGGGTTTAGAACTGACTCGGTCACAGAAGGCAGAGGGTAGCAGTAAAAGGGTGTTTTTCTGAATGGAAGGTTGTGACTAGTAGTGTTCCACATGGATCTGTGCTGGGGCCTCTATTGTTTGTAGTATACTTAAACGACTTGGAGGAAAATGTAGCTGGTCTGATTAGTAAGTTTGTGGACGACACCAAGTTTGGTGTTGAGGATTGTCAGAGGATACAGCATGACATAGATAGGTTGGAGATTTGGGCATAGAAGTGGCAAATGGAGTTTAATCCAGACAAATGTGAAGTGCATATATGAGGACAATTGCATATTGGTAGGCCTGACATAGAGGGGAAATATACTACAAGTGGCAAAACTCTTAGGAATATAGAAAGTCAGAGAGATCTGGGCATGCAGGTCCACAGATCTTTGAAAGTTGCAACACAAGTGGACAAGGTAGTCAAGAAAGCATATGGAATGGGGTATCGAGTATAAAAACTGGCAAGTCATGCTACAGTTGTATAGAACCTTGGTAAGGCCGCATTTAGAATTTTGCGCACAATTCTGGTGGCCACACTACCAGAAGCATGTGGAGGCTTTGGAGAGGGTGTAGAGGAGGTTTCATAGAATCATAGAATTTACAGTGCAGAAGGAGGCCAATTGGCCCATCGAGTCTGCACCGGCCCTTGGAAAGAGCACCCTACTCAAGGCCACCCCATCCCCATAACCCAGCAACCCCACCCAACCTTTTTGGGCACTAAGGACACATGCATTAAGGGGCTCCACAGAGGGATTTGAGAAAAGGTGTGGGGTGTTTGTGACTGTGTTTGAGGAGCTGTTCGGCGCCGGAGGGGGGTGGGGGTGAAATTTGTATAGTTGATTGCTGGGAAGTATGTTTCCCGGGGTGTTTATGGGCTGTAACCTGTTTTGATACATATCTGTAATAAAATACATTTAGACCATAAGACATAGGAGCAGAATTAGGCCACATGGCCCATCGAGTCTGCTCCACCATTCAATCATGGCTAATATTTTTCTCATTCCCGTTCTCCTGCATTCTCCCCATAACCCCTGATCCCCTTGTTAATCAAGAACCTATCTATCTCTGTCTTAAAGACACTCAATGATTAGGCCTCCACAGCCTTCTGCGGCAAAGAGTTCCACAGATTCACCACCCTCTGGCTGAAGAAATTCCTCCTCATCTCTGTCTAAAATGACCGTCCCTTTAGTCTGAGATTGTGTTCTCTGGTTCTAGTTTTTCTTACAAGTGGAAACATCCTCTCCACGTCCACTCTATCCAGCCTCGCAGTATCATGTAAGTTTCAATAAGATCCCCCCTCCTCCTTCTCAATTCCCAATGAGTACAATCCCAGGGTGGGATTCTCCAACACCCCGCCGGGTCGGAGAAACGCCGGGGGGCGGCGTGAATCCTGCCCCTGCCGGCCGCCGAATTCTCCGGCACCAGAAATTTGGCGGGGGCGGGAATCACACAGCGCCGGTCGGCGCCCCCCCCCCCCCCCCCCCCCGGTGATACTCCGGCCCGTGATGAGCCGAAGTCCCGCTGCTGTAATGCCGGTCCCGCTGGCGTGAATCAAACCACCTCCTTACTGGCGGGACCAGGCGGCGAGAGTGGGCTCCGGGGTCCTGGGGGGGGGGGCGCAGGGCGATCTGGCCCCGGGGGGTGCCCCTATGGTGGCCTGGCACGCGATCGGGGCCCACCGATCCGCGGGCGGGCCTGTGCCCTGGGGGCACTCTTTTCCCTCCGCGATGGCCATAGCCTCCGTGATGGCCGACGCGGAGGTGAACCCCCCTGCGCATGCGCGGGGATGACGTCAGCAGCCGCTGACGCTCCCGCGCATGCGCGGACATCCGCCAGCTGGCTGAGTCACTTCGGCCCTGGCTGGCGTGGCGCCAAAGGTCTACCACGCCAGCTGTCGGGACGGCAACCACTCCGGCACGAGCCTAGCCCCTAAAGGTGAGGGCGTGGCCCCGAAAGGTGCGGATTCTCCGCACCTTTGGGGCGGCCCGACGCCGGAGTGGGTCATGCCACTCCATCCCGCCGGGACCTCCCACCCCGCCGGGTAGGGGAGAATCCCGCCCCCAGAGTCCTCTACTGTTCCTCATATGACAATCTCTTCATTCCAGGGATCATTCCTGTGAACCTCCTCTGGACCCTTTCCAAGGCCAGCACATCCTTCCTTAGATACGGGGTCCCAAACTGCTCACAACACTCCAAATTGTTAAGGAATGGGTTACGAAACATATCAATTAGATGTCTCATTGATGTTAAGTATCCAATAATTGACACTGATGTGTAAAGAGGCTGCAGGTGGCCTTTGAAGCATGTGATGTGATAGAGTTTTGGTGGTGTGTTCAAGGAAAGTAAACATGTTTGTGAAAAGGAGCAGAACTCTTGACTCTTTACTCAACAGCAGGCAAAGGCTAACACAAATGGGGCCCGACCAGAGCCTTTTAGAGCCTCAGAAGTACATCCCTGGTTTTGAATTCTATCCTCTTGACTTGAATGCGAACATTGCATTTGCCTTCCTAACTGCCGACTGAACCTGCAGGTTAACTTTAAGAGAATCGTGGACAAGGACTCCCAAGTCCCTTTGTGCTTCTGATTTCCTAAGCATTTCCCCATTTAGAAAATAGTCTATGCCACCATTCCTCCTTCCAAAGTACATAACCTCACTCTTTTCCACATTGTATTCCATCTGCCACTTCTTTGCCCACTCTCCGAGCCTGGCCAAATCCTTCTCCAGCCCCCCTGCTTCCTCAATACTACCTGTCCCTCTACAGATCTTTGTATTATCTGCAAACTTAGCACCAGTGCCTTCAGTTCCTTTTTCCAGGTCATCAATGTATATTGTGAAAAGTTGTGGTCCCAGCATAGACCCCTGAGGCACACCACTAGTCACCGGCTGCCATCCTGAAAAAGACCCCTTTATCCCCACTCTCTGCCTTCTGCCAGTCAGTCAATCCTCTATCCATGCCAGGATCTTACCCTTAACACCATGGGCCCTTAACTTATTTAACAGTCTCCTATGCGGCACCTTGTCAGAGGCCTTCTGGAAATCGAAATAAATCACGTCCACTGGTTCTCCTTTGTCTAACTTCCTTGTTACCGCCTCAAAGAACCCTAACAGATTTGTCAGAAATGACCTCCCTTTGACATAGCCATGCTGACTCAGTCCTATTTTATCATGCACTTCCAAGTACTCCGCAATATCATCTTTAAAAATGGACTCTAATATCTTACCAATGACCAAAGTCAGGCTAACCGGCCTATAATTTCCTGTCTTCTGCCTCCCTCCCTTCTTCCTTAAACAGTGGTGTTACATTAACCACTTTCCAGTCCTCAGGGACCCTTCCTGCCTCCAGTGATCCCTGGAAGATCACCACCACTGCCTCCACAATATCCTCAGCTATCTCTTATAGAACCTCGGGGTGTAGTCCATCCGGTCCAGGTGATTTATCCACCTTCAGACGTTTCAGATTCCCCAGAATCTTCTCCTTAGTTATGGCCACTGCACTCATTTTCCAGTGTCCCAATGTCTATTTTTGCCTCTCTCTTACTTTTTATACCCATATCCCCGTAACCCCACCTAACCTTTCCACTAAGGGCAATTTAGCATGGCCAATCCACCTAACCTGCACATCTTTGGACTGTGGGAGGAAACCGGAGCACCCGGAGGAAACCCATGCAGACACGGGGAGAACGTGCAGACACAGACAGTGACCCTAGCTGGGAATCGAACCTGGGATCCTGGAGCTGTGAAGCAACAGTGCTAACCACTGTGCTACCAGTCTGGATGGTGTTAGCTATGTGGAGAGGCTGAATAGACTTGGACTGTTTTCATTAGAATAACGGAGGTTGAGTGGTGACCTGATAGAGGACTACAAGATTATGAAGGGCATGGTTAGAGTGGATGGGCAGGCACTCTTTCCCAGGGTGGAGGGGGTCAGTCACCAGGGGGCATAGGTTTAAGGTCTGTGGGGCAAAGTTTAGAGGAGATGTGCAAGGCAGATTATTTACACAGAAGGTAGTGAGTGCCTGGAATGTGTTGACAAGGGAGTTGTGGAAGTAGATACATTAACTGTGTTCGAAAGGCATCTCGACAAATACATGGATCGGATGGATATAGAGGGACACGGCACTAGGAAGTGCTGAGGGTTTTGGCCAAGAGTGGTATCATGACCAGTACAGACTTGGAGGGCCGAAGGGCCTGTTCCTGTGCTGTATTGTTCTTTGTTCTTTATCTATCTCTTTATATGTTGTAAATCCATCAGGTGCTACTTGGATTCCTCCAGCACTATTTGTGTGTCTGTATGTAGCTTATGAGCATAGGTGTGAGCCCACATCATAAACATGAGTGTGCATATGTGTGCCAGCCTGTGGCTTTTTGTGTGTACACTTGTGTCTGTGTGCGTGCATGCTTGTTTAGGGCTTGTACCTGTACCTTCACTCTGTGTCGTGCCAATCTAGCAGAGCTATAAAACTCTGATTGACCGGATTCATTGAAATCCATGAAGAGTTGTTTCAGCATCTCAGTGGCATTCTCACTTTTGCCATGGGCAGTGGGTAGTGAGGTGATGATGCGACAGACTGGATCCTTCCATCCCGCCCGCTGCGAGATTGCCACAGGTGGGACTCAGACCCTGAAACGGTCCATTTGCCTCGGGCAGGATTTCCGGTCGTCGGGCGGGCGGAAAATGTTGGGCTGAATTCTCCGGTCGCCGACACCGGAATTGCGTTCGGCGAAGGGCTGGCGAATCCAAATTCCCGACGGAATCGGCAGCTTCCGCGATGCTCCGCCTCCTCCAAAACAGCATGTATCCACGGACTCAGGCCATTGCCTGAGGCTCGGCCCCGATGTCTGCCCTGGACCGGCCGAGTTCCCGACGGCGTGGTGGCTGCGGACTCAGTCCAGCGCTGCCAGTCAGGGGAGGGCCGATCTGCGGGCAGTGGTGGACATATTCGGGGCTGGAGGCACTGTGGTGGGGCAGTCCGGGGTGCGCGAGCTGGCCGAAGGGGGAGATTACTTCGTGGGATGGGTCGAGTGGCATCCACCATGAAGCATGGAGCGGCCGCTGCAGGCCGCCGCCGTCCGCATGCGAGGCCACGGACCCAACAATCCTCCAGGCCATATCGGCAGCTGGAACCGGGTGCTCTACGCTGCCTGGCTGCTCGCCTCCCCCCCCCCCCCCTGGAATGGAAAATTGGTGGCTGTTTCACGACCATTTTTCCGTGGGGACTTAGCCTCCAGAACGGAGAATCCAGCCCGTTATCTCTTGGCAAATTCTGCAGATGAAAATTGTGTACCATTATTCATGACTAGGATGTCTGACAACCAAAACTTGTAACCAGAAGTGAGGTTGACTACATCTGTAAAATTGCTGTAATAGACACACGAGCAGGGTATGGCCATGCAGATCAAAAAGATCAGCCCTAAATTTAGAACAAAGCCTAGCCACAATCTTGCACTGTGGCTCCTTACCTGGTGAACTCTGATGAGCCAAGCAGGTATCATACTTTGCTATGTTTATGCTCCGTTGATATTCTGGGCCAATAGATCCTGGGCTGGATTCTCCCAAAATGAGGCTTTGGGTGGGATTCTCTGCCGGCGAGATCGTCCATTTTGCGGGCAGCCCAGGGGGTTTCCCGACAGCGTAGGGCTGCCCCACAATGGGGAAACCCCATTGACCGGCCGGCGTAACGGAGCATCCCGCCGGCGGGGTGAAGCAGAAAGGTGGCATGGGGGGGGGGGGGGGGGGGGGGTGGCGGAGCATCCCGTCGTATGTCCTCACACCGGCGTAAAAACGGTGGAGTTCTACTCCAGAAATTCCTTCCAAAAATATGAACAAATTCAATGCCCTGCAGGGGGCTAGCAGTAACCTGGAGTGAATCTCGCAGCTTTAGCTGCGGATACGGGCCCCCGCACATCCGGTTCGGAGTCCGCACATGCGCAGTACGGCGACCTCCAGTGGCCGCGCCATGCTCCATGGCGGATTTGTACCGCGGAGCGAGAAAAAAAAAAGTAAACTTCCCGATTGGCGGCGCACCCGAGCCTCGAGCCCAACACCTTTAGTCCCCGGCTACCTATAAGGCCACCCTGGTCTCCAATTCGCCCGCCCCGACCAGGGTGGCCACGGACTGAGACCGCAGCTGCAACGCGGGCATCCTGACCGGGAATTGGTGGTTAGTTCTACGCCCTCGGCCGGTCGGGAGCGGAGTGTGCATGACAGCTACATCCTGAGGCAGTCAGACATTCCTGGCTTCTTTGCTTCTTCGCGGACCACCCCAGAATGTGTGGCTGGCTCTTGGGGGATAAGGGGTACCCATTGAGGACCTGCCTAATGACGCCAGTACGGAGGCTCGAGACCGAAGTGGAGACCCGATACAACGAGGCCCATGTGGCCACCTGGGCTGTCATTGAGTGATGCATCAGAATGCTCAAAATGTGGTTCCAATGCTTTGACTGATCTGGCGGTGCCCTGCCGTACACCGTCCAGAGGGTCGCCTGCTTTGTGATGGTCTGCTGTGTCCTCCACAACCTGGCACAGCAGTTAGGCGACGTGCTGGAAGTTAGAAATGAGGAACATGTGCCCACCTCCGAGGAGGAGGAGGAGGATGAGGAGGAAGACGAGGATGTGCCCGGGGAGGGGAAGATATCTGGACAGATGGGCCAAGGGTTTGGAGGTCGGGGCGCATTGCAGTAGAAAGTGATGGCATACTGCTTGTGGTCAAGGGTTATTAACGTGTCACAGGTGTCCAACAATTCCCCACTCTCCCAATGGTGCCACCTCACTCTCCCCTCAACCCCTCTTCAGTGCCCTCAGCGATCCTCAATATGCTTAACCTTCCTAGCTCTACCTCTACATCTAGGTGTATCCCCAGGATGCACATCTGAGGTGGAGGCAGCCAGCTGTTTACCTCGTCCCGTGGCCTTCGATACCCCTGGCAGGCGTCCTCTGAGGCTGGGGGGCCCTGCCGCACTTGTTGGCGGTACAAGCACAACCGCACCACCTTCCGTGCGCCGACTTCAAGATGCGGCCTCATCAGAGTGGTGTAACTCGCAGGAGCTGGTGGCCACCATCCCCATTCCATGGGACGGGTCCAGGTTAGCACCCAGTGCCCTCTCCTCCCGCTCGGTGCCCATCAGGCCCTGGGGTTCACCTCAGGACGGAGGGACAGTTGATTCGAGCTTTCCCTGCATCATCTGTATCTGCCAGCCCTGGCGGCTCCATCTGCACCATCATGTCGACGCCCTCGGCTATGCTCCTCAGTGATTGGGCCATGCTTTGCAGTTCCTCGGTAATGACCACCTGTGATTGGGACAAGCTCCGCAGTGCTTTGGCCATGCCCATCTGAGAGTGGGACACGTCCCTCAGAAACTCATCAAGGTCAGTCTGGTTCTGGGTCACATCCCCCAGTGAGTCGGACATTCTGCCGAGGCCCTCAACCATGGCCGGCATCTACTCCACCTTGCCTTGGACACCTCGACTAATGGTGCTGAGTGGGGCTGGCTGTGCAAGTACTGCTTAAGTACTGTTTGACCTTGTTAGCTGGGGGGTGGGGGGTGGCGGAGTTGGCCAGCCTTCATTTGCGGTGATAAGCCCATGGGGCATCGATAAGTGGACCAATTAACATTGAATAGTGTTCCCGGACCCACCATACCAAGAGCCAGGAAGCTCGTGGCAGTTCCCACTCCCTCCACTTTGTGATAAGAAATCAGTAGTTAAGTTGGATTTCTAAATAAATGGAAAACAAGGAACTTGTATATAAGTTTTATGGAATTTGAACATTCTGTAATTGCATCCTTTATGGCTGTTTGAGTATGTATGTATATAAGCCAAAACTAGTTCAATTTGCTGCTAGAACTCCATGTTTTTTTTGTCCTACCAAGATACCACAAAGAAATAAAGGACTTGCAACTTTCATGATCTCAGGATTTCCTAAAATGCTATACAGCCAATGAGGTACTTTGGAAGAGTACTGTTGAATTACAGAAAATATGGCATCCAATTTACACACTGCAAAATCCCGCAAACAACAATGAGACAAGTTAGAAGATTATCTGTTTTAGTAAGGTTAGTTGAGGCATAAATACTGGCCAAGGCTTCATGGAATCCTTTACACTCATCTAAGAAACAGACAGATTCTCAGTTTATTATTACCTTTGACAGTGCAGTGCTCTCAGTGTTGATACTGGAGTGACTACCTATTATATATTCAAGTTGCTGGAGTGGGGCTTGAACCAATGTCCTTCTAACTCAGAAGCAAGAGTGTTATCAACTGGACCACAACTGCAATCTTTTACAACCATTTTGGGCGCGATCTTCCGGCCACAGTGCGCCAAAAAAGCAGCTCAGCATAGCATGGCCGGTGCAAGCCGGGAGATCCTGCTCCTGGGATCTACCCGACTCGCAAGGCCTCGCGAGATTCAGCGCAATCTCGCGAGATGTTGCAAGGGAAATCCTGCCCACAAAAGGCGGGATAACTTTTTGGCAAATCTGCACATTAGAGCAAGGCAGTAAGCCTTACTCTAACGTGCAGATTCCCAAGATACCTGAGGCTTTGGGATTCAATCCCTTTGCTTCGGTGACCTCGGGCAAGCGCTGTTTGCTACTGGTCCCCACAAATGGGGACCAGACAGAACGGCACATGTGGGGGTCTCCAAGAGGATCGGAGGTCCTCGGCTGCATGCCCTTTGGGCAAGGTGGTTCCCTGGCACTGCTGGTGCCACCTGGGTACTCTGGTACTGTCAGCCTGCCATCCTGGCAGTGCCACCTGGATGCCAGCCTGGCACTGCTTTGGGGGGGGGGGGCAGGGCAGAGAACTCTCCCATGTTATGTTCGGGCTGGGGGGTGGGAGGTCGGGGATTTCTTTTCAGGCCCAAGGAGATTGGTACACCATTAAATGGTGTCCTGATCGCGCGCTACAACGGGGAGTTCTGGCGAGCAGAGCTCCCCATTGTAAAAAACGGGGCTATATGTGGCCTCGGCCGCGCGTTCCCCGTTTAGGCCCCTCATTCAAAGCGAGCCGTGTTGAATAACCATGTGTTTCTCGGCACTGCGAGTGTCGGGAAACAGGCAGCTAAACGCGCTCGTTCGGGGACGTTGTTCCCTTTTGGGAAGAACGTGCTCTTTGAATCAATGTGTTCATTGGATCAGTCCTTATCACAGTCATAAATATTGACCAACAGGTGGTAAAATTCAACATTTGTACACAACTGAAATGTATTCCCTTAACATCACAGGCAGCAAACTCTTTTTTTTACCAGGGTTAATTTGCCCACTTGACTTATTCAGACATTTCTCAAAAGAACAGGTGATTATCCGGTTAACAGCCCAATTATTGTTTGTTAAGTCGCGGGGCCACCCATGTGGTAAAAACGTAAAACAGAGCTTCTAGATCAAAGTCTTAATTACATTACAGTGAACCTTATGCTGCAGGCCTGGTATCTTATGCTGTACAATAAAAGTTTCTTAATGGGTACAGCCTGTGGCAAATAAAGCATACTCGCTACATAAACATTCCTACTAAGAAAATACTGTGGAATGAAAGGGAAAATGCATTGGGACTATGTGCAAATGAATATTCTCATTTACTAGGCCAGATATGTTCCGTGGGAGCGTCCTTTGCATAAAGTGTTGGTTATATCCTGTCATCTTTTCTCTAACCATAACATGGCTCCTCAGGTGGAGTTCAATAAGTGGAGCTTTGCACACATTTATGATGCAAATACTGCTGCCTTTAGAAATATTCCTGATGCTGTACCTCCGTTAAACAGGTGTATTCATTTATAACTAGCTCTGGTCAGGTTCAATGTATTATTCTTAAACATAGACACTTTTAAATGTAGTCTCGGGATGTCGATATAGCTGGCAATTGCCCAACATTAGTTGCCATGAGAAAATGGTCGTAAACCTTCTTCTTGAACTGCTGGTAGAAGTTTGATATAACTGAGGATCTTCAAGAGTTTAAAAGTCTCCCTGTGCCTTGAAATGGGACACAGTATGGCACAAAGGTCCAACCAGAACACTATTCAATTTAAGCATGACTTCTTAGAACTTATCTTCTACACTTTGATTTAATAATTTAGTATTCTACTTGTTTGACCTCCTGAATCACTCATTAGTTACTTTAGCATCACTCAAAGAATATGTGACAGTGGTAATGGTACACTCATGCTTGGACTAATGCAAAATCCCACAATGGTAGCTGGTGGAACTTAGATTCAATTAATAGATGATCATAAAATCATGATTGCTTTAAAACCCCATCTAGTTAATAATGCCCTTCAGGTGAGGATATCTGCAATCCTTACCCTCTGACCCACAGCAGTGTGGTTGACTCTTAACTGCTCTCTGCATGGACAAATAGAGATGTGTAATAAATGCTGGCTTTGCTCTTGATGCTCACATCCGAAGGATAAATGTACTTTGCACATTATCTCTTTCGGACTTGTTGGTCTTGGTTTAGCTGATAGCACATTGACCTCTGCTTTAGGAGGTTGTGGGCTCTGGTCCCACTCCAGGGACTTAGGCACAAATCAGAGCTGATTCCCCCAGCACAGGACCGAGGGACCGCTGCATTTTTGGATGTGCTTTTCTTTTGGAGCAGACTTTAAACTGAGGCCTTACTTGCCCCCTCGGGTGGGTGCAACATATCTCGGGCGGGATTCTCTCAGCCCAGGCGGGCTGGAGAATTGCCGGGACGGGCGCGAATCGCGGACGCTGCCCCGATGCCGGTCCGCCGATTCTCCGTAGAGCGGAGAATCTGCGCCATTGGAGCTGGCGCGGTCGTCCCCCAGGACGATTCTCCGCCCGGGATGGGTCGAGCGGCCACGCAAAAAATCCGAGTCCCGCCGGCGCCTTCCACATGTGCTCTTACCCGGCGGGACCTCGGCGTGCATCATGCATCCGGGGGTGGCCTGGTGGGGGGGAGGGGGTGTCTGACCCCGGGTGGGGGGGGGGTCGGTCGGGGCCTCCGCTGTGGCCTGGCCCGCGATCGGGGCCTACCGATTGGCAGGCCGGCCTCTCGGGCTGGGGCTTCTTTTGTTCCGCACTGGCCCCTGTAGCCCTACGCCATGTTGCGTCGGGGCCGGCGCGGAGAAGGGAGCCACTGCGCATGCGCGCAATCGCGCCGGTCCCACTGCGCATATGCGCGTTGCTGCCCGTCCCACGGTACATGCGCAGACCCGCGGCGCCCATCTGATGCCGGGATTGGCAGCTGGAGCGGTGTGGGTCACTCCAGTGCCGTGCTGGCCCCCTGTAGGGATCAGTGTCGCTGCTCCTGGGGGCATGTTGAGGCCGTCGACAAACGCGACGGCATTTACGACGGCGTCAACACTTAGCCTCAGGATCAGAGAATCCCGCCCCTCAAATCTGAAGAAGGGCAGGAAAGCTCTCTTTTGATGTCGTGGTCACCATTATCCATCAACCAACACTGGAAATATTCAGCAGGTCAGGCAACATCTTTGGAACAAATGTTTCCATTTATTAATTATACACATACTGTTGATGGAAATGAAATGTGCCCTGGATGGTTCAAGATTGAAGGCCATGTGTTTAAGCCTTGAGGAATAGTTCCAACCTATTTTAGCAACCCGAATACTATCCTTTTGATCAGTTTAACTAGTGTGAATTAAAAATAAAGTCAGAAAATGCCAAAAACACTTAACCAGTCAGGCATACCATTGAAGAGAGAAACTGGTGAGTATTTCCGGTCAATATCCTTTTGTCAGAACCTTTTGTTTTAACGTGAATTCAAAATTTATTTTGACCACTGTGGTTATTAAAAGGTCTCTTTCATCTTTGTGACAATGTTTTTCCAATATACAAAATGATCTTGACTCATCCATGTTTTCAATGGGCTCTTCTATGTCAGGGCTAGACTGAGAGGTGCAAATACCCAAAACAGATATGCTTGGGTCAGGTGCCATGCAAAACTGTAAAAACCAACACAATTGTGGGAGGTGGATTGGCAATAGGCCTGGGCGAAATTCTCCCCAAACGGCGCGATGTCCGCCGACTGGCGCCCAAAACGGCGCCAATCAGACGGGCATCGCGCCGCCCCAAAGTTGCGGAATGCTCCGCATCTTTGGGGGCCGAGCCCCAACATTGAGGGGCTAGGCCGGCGCCGGAGGGATTTCCGCCCCGCCAGCTGGCGGAAACGGCCTTTGTTGCCCCGTCAGCTGGCGCGGAAATGACATCCCCGGGCGGCGCATGCGCGGGAGCGTCAGCGGCCGCTGACAGTTTCCCGCGCATGCGCAGTGGAGGGAGTCTCTTCCGCCTCCGCCATGGTGGAGACCGTGGCGGAAGCGGAAGGGAAAGAGTGCCCCCACGGCACAGGCCTGCCCGCGGATCGGTGGGCCCCGATCGTGGGCCAGGCCACCGTGGGGGCACCCCCCGGGGCCAGATCGCCCCGCGCCCCCTCCAGGACCCCGGAGCCCGCCCACTCCGCCTTGTCCCGCCGTTCAAAAGGTGGTTTAATCCACGCCGGCGGGACAGGCAATTTATCGGCGGGACTTCGGCCCATCCGGGCCGGAGAATCGAGCGGGGGGGCCCGCCAACCGGCGCGGCCCGATTCCCGCCCCCGCCGAATATCCGGTACCGGAGACTTCGGCAACCGGCGGGGGCGGGATTCACGGCAGCCCCCGGCGATTCTCCGACCCGGCGGTGGGTCGGAGAATGACGCCCATGATTTTGGCCCTTGTTACCAGGCTAATGGGTGAATTTGTGGGAATAAGGGGGAAGTAAGTGAAGCTTGTTGGTTTCTCCTCTGGTGTGGGATGTCTGCAGGGTACAACACCAGGCAGAAGTCAAATAAAGGCCCCACACAAGATTCAGCAGTCCCTCGAAGCAAAGTGGAAGAAAACATGGGACAGCCCTCCGTGTCATCGACACCCTCCCAATGGCCAACGGAGTAATTGTTAGAATTCCTTATGGGAGACTTCTAAAAACAAAGGCAGTCAATGATCGAGGATGTCTCCAAGATGATTGAGGTGGCAGTGGCACTCCTTTGAATAACTTTGGAGAGGGTGGCGCATCGGTTGGAGGTGCAGGTAGTGATGATCCAGGAGGTGGAGGAGATGGTGTGGGACCATAGTGACTGGATTGCCTCTTTGGAGGCTGAGGTAAAATTGATGGTGGTGGCCCAAAAGATTTGGACGGTCAAGGGGACGACCAGGAGAACCGGTCCAGGTGCCTGATCCTGAGGATTGTCAGGCTACCGGAGGGCATTCAATGTACGAGTGCCACAAAATACATAGTAAAGATGATTGGGAAGTTGGTGTGTGAGAGGGGGTCTTTGCGAATCCTCCCGAGGTGGACCAGGCCCACCGGTCGCTACGACAGAAGCCAAAATCTGGGGATCCGCTGCAGGTGGTCATGGTCCATCTCTATAGATATCTGGATAAGCAGCAGATCTTAAAGCGGGGAAAGGCCACACACGAGAGTTACTGGGAGGGACGCTCCATTCAAATCTACCAAGATATCGGATACACATATACACCAAATTGGGATGATCGGATTTTATCGAGACGGTGTCGGCAACCGTCCCTGAACTCAACTCACGTCAGTTGATTATGAGGAGCGAGATTTCAATTGCGTGTTCGATCCGAGGATGAACAGGTCGAGAGTCCTAGGTCTCTGGGATGGCGAGGGAGTTGGCAGTGTTCAGGGAACAGATTGGGGGGGGGGGGTTGAATTATCCAGGGGAGAGGGAGTTTTCCTTCCTCTCACACGTGCACCATGTCTACTCCCGAATAGACTACTTTGTGGTGGAGAAAGCATTACTACCGGGGCCGTGGGGACTGGGTACTCAGGGATATAATAATAATAATCTTTATTAGTGTCACAAGTAGGCTTCCATTAACGCTGCAATGAAGTTACTGTGAAAATCCCCTAGTCGCCACATTCCGGCGCCTGTTCGGGTACACTGAGGGAGGCTGAGGGATATGTGTATGTGCATTTGGAGATGGGCCAAGCACAGCGCCCCCCCCCCCCCCCCATGGAGGTTAGACACATCGCTTCTTGCAGATGAGGGGTTTCATGAAAGGGTAATTTTGGCTGTCAGGAACTACGTATGTTTTAATCAGAATTGGGAGGTTTCGCCTTCCACATTCTGGGAAGTGTTGAAGGTGGTAGTCAGAGGAAAGATAATCTCATACAAGGCCCACAGGGATGAGATTGGCAGGGCACAAAGGTATAGGTTGGTTTATTCAATTTTGGAGGTGGATCAGCAGTACTCCACGGCTCCTACAGCGGAATGCAGCGGAGAGGAAGAGACTACAAATGGATAACCTTTACTGCAGCAACCTTTATCATTGTCACAAGTAGGCTTACATTAACACTGCATGATGTGGTGATGCTAGCGTTGGACTGGGGTTAGCACAGTAAGAAGTCTTACAACACCAGGTTAAAGTGCAATGAAGTTACTGTGAAAATCTCCTAGTCATCACACTATGGTGCCTGTTCGGGTACACTGAGGGAGAAATCAGAATGTCCAATTCACCTAACAAGCACGTCTTTCGGGACCTGTGGGAGGAAACCGGAGAACCCGGAGGAACTCATGCAGACACAGGGAAAACGTGCAGACTCCGCGCAGACAGTGACCCAAGCCGGGAATCAAACCCGGGTCCCTGACGCTGTGAATCAACAGTGCTAACCAATGTGCTGCCGTGCCGCTTTAATCAACGGGGTAGGTGGTGAGTCAACTTGGCCACTCGCGAGTGGCATTTTATCAGATTGGGCATAAAGCCAGCTATCTATTAGGCGGCCATACGGGAGATAGCCCAGGTTACGGATGAAGGAGGAGGGCTGGTTACTGCTCCGAATAAGATTAATGGAGCTTTTGAGGCTTTCTACTGTGGTTGGGGGCGGATGGGGAGGGAGGGGGGCGGTTGAGGGTTTTGGGGTTGCTACTATTTTTTGTTAAAATTAAAATGACAATTTGTTTGTATTATATTGAAACGCCGTTGTATGTGAGAAATTGGCAATGTTTGGAATAAAAATATATTTTTAAAAAAGAAAATCTGGATATATGTTCTTCAGAACTGTTTTACAATAGTGTCATGATGATGTGGCTTGTGAATGAATGATATCAATCTGTAATTTCATTGGCTGATCAAACATATGTTGAACTGTTTAAATAGGACTTTTTAAAAGCAAGACAAGACAGTAACAGGCTCCCTTCTCTTCTCTCCCAAGCCAAGGCCCTGGGCTGGATTTTCCGGTCGCCGACGGTGAAATCGCGTTCGGTGAACGGCCGGAGAATCCAAGTTTCTGACCAAATCGGGGGCGGTGCCGCTTTCGCGACGCTCCGCTCTCTCTGAAGCGGTGTACTCAGACAGGACGCCGTGCCACGTTTCGATGGCCCCAGGACATTGCCTGAGGCCCACCCTTCGATGCTCGCGTGGCAGCTGCGGACTCAGTCCAGCGCCGCTACAGTCGGGGGAGGGCCGATCCGTGGGCAGGGGGGACATTATTAGGGGCTGGGGGCACTGTGGGGGGGGGGGGGGGGTGGTCCTGGGCGCACGAGCCGGCCAAAGGGGGGCACTATTCGTGGGCCGGGTCCACGGGCTGCGTCCGCCATGTAGCACGACGAGGCTGCTGCAGGGCGCCGCTGTGCGCATGTGCGCCCATGGTCCCGGCAATTCTCCGGGGTGTATCGGCAACTAGAGCCGGGTGCTCTACGCTGCTGTCCTGCTAGTCCCCAGCAAAACAGGTTATCAGTGGCCTTTTTGTGCCAGTTTTAATTTGTTTTAGACTTTAATTTGTCTAAGAAAGCAATTTCTTACCAAATATACTCTATACATGGTCTTTCTGCATGCTTGTCTGTGGGTGTGTGTGTGTGCGCATTACGAAGGTCAGACGCTGGTTTACCTTTTAAATATTTTTGTATCTTTGCTTGGGTGGATTTTTGGCTCAAGAAAAACAAATTCTTTTTTAATTTAAACTGAAGAAAGCCTGCTGGATTGGTTTGTTTACAACTTGCAAGTAAACGGTTAAGCACAGATAGTCAGTAAATTCCTTCACCCTTGTCATGATATTCAAACATACACCATAACACATACATAATGATAGACAGAGCAACGGACCAATTAGCACACATAACATGACAGCCAATCACAGACAAGAGCAGACACAGTATAAAACAAGAAACACAACACTTCCTGGGCAGTCCATCTGGAGACGGCACAGGGCCAGGACCTCAAAGCAAGACACTCACACAGTCACAACGTGCTGAGTACCAAGTTTGATGTATCAATAGTTTAATGGAATAAAACTGCGTTGTACCAATCGCAACCGTGTTGGTTCGTCTGTACCTCAGAGCACCCAACACTTCATGGTACCAGGAGTGAATCGATGCCTACCAGCAAATCTGCCATCCTGAGCCATGGACACCCTCAACAAACCGCAGCCGTTGCAAGTCGCTGGGAACCTGGGCATAAATTGGACGCTCTTCAAACAGCGCTTCGAACTCTTCATGCAAGCCAATGAAAAACAGGGCGCCTCGGATGAAACAAAGATTGCCATGCTCCTCACTACCGCAGGTCAGCACGCCATCCATGTATACAACTCCTTGGTGTTCGTGGAAGGCGAGAATAAAGCTAAGTATGACACGGTCCTCCTCAAGCGCGACCAGCACTTCAACGTTGAGGTCAACGAGAGCTTTGAGAGGTATATCTTTCAGCAGCGCCTGCAAGGTAAGGATGAGCTCTTTCAGTCCTTCCTGACGCAACTCCTCATACTCGCGCAGTCCTGCGGTTATGGCACCACCTCAGAGTCCATGATCCGGGACCAGATCGTTTTTGGCGTTGCCTCCGGCGGCCTACGCCAGCAGCTTCTAAAAATATAAGGCCTGACCTTAGCATCTGCAGTTGAAGCCCGTGTCCTGCAAGAGAATGCGACTAGCCGCTATGCCCAATTTCAGGCGACCGAATCGGCACGGAGGGGGTCCCACGCAACCGAATCGGCAAGCCAGGCCACCCACGAGGCCGAAGGCGTCCAGGCAATCGAGTTTCTCCCGGCCCGCGGCCCGGACGAGGGCGGCCGTTTCGCGCGCTTTTCAAGGCCTCCCGCGTTTGTGCGCGCCAAAACCTACGGCAACACTGAGGGACGTGCTGCGCAGGCGTGCCCGACGCAAGACAGAACTGCGCATGCGCAGTGGCGTAACGAACGCCATGACGTCATGACGTGCGGCAACTGTGGAGCTGCACATTTAAAAGGGCAATGTCCTGCAAAAGCCCGACAATGCCTACGCTGTGGCAAGATGGGCCACTACGCTGCCTACTGTCGAGCGGCTCAACCTGTTGATCTTCCAATTCTCCGACAACCTCGCAGGAACGTGCGGACCATTCAGCCTCCACATCACGACATCCAAACCGACGACACAGATGACCAAGACGCCTTCTGGGTTGCGGTCATTGATGGGAACCAGGTCAACACCATAAATCCGGGCGATGAATGTTGTGCCACCCTAACGGTCAACCGATCGCCGATCACTTTCCGCCTAGACACTGGCGCCTCCGCCAACCTCATAGCATGGCCAGCCTTCTATGCCATGAAGGTCAGACCACCAATCCGGCCATCCCGGTGCAAGATGGTCGACTACAACGGGAACGTTATCCCGGCCATGGGATCCTGCCAGCTCCAGGTGACACACAACACACACGGCCACACTCTCGTTCGAGATAGTCGGCTCATCGAAGGACTCACTGCTGGGCGCACAGGCATGCAAGGCTCTCCACCTTGTGCAACTAATTCACTCTCTCTCTCCAGACGGCACGCCTGACTTCCCGGATGCAGAGTTCAAAGCACATCTCCAATCGCTCCTCGCCCACAACCAGGAGGCATTCGACGGCATGGGAACACTGCCATACACCTACCGAATTCGCCTCAAACCGGACGCCATCCCGGTCGTTCATGCACCTCGCAGGGTTCCTGCGCCACTTAAAGACCGCCTCAAGCAGCAGCTTCAGGATCTCCAGGACCAAGGGGTCCTATCCAGGGTCACAGAGCCCACGCCATGGGTCAGCTCCATGGTGTGTGTCAAGAAGCCCTCCGGCGAGCTCCGTATCTGTATTGACCCCAAAGACCTCAATAATAATATTATGAGGGAACATTATCCCTTACCCAAACGGGAGGAGATCACCAGTGAAGTGGCCCAGGTGAAGGTATTCACGAAACTGGATGCTTCTAAGGGGTTTTGGCAGATCCAACTGGACCCGTCCAGCCGAAAGCTATGCACCTTCAACACCCCTTTCGTCAGGTTCTGCTACAACCGGATGCCATTTGGCATCATCTCGGCATCCGAGGTCTTCCATAGAATCATGGAGCAGATGATGGAAGGCATCAAAGGGGTGCGCGTATACGTGGACGATGTCATCATCTGGTCCACCACACCGCAGGAGCACATATATCGTCTCCAACGCGTTTTTGGCCGCATACGGGAAAACGGCCTGCGCCTCAACCGAGCCAAGTGCTCCTTTGGCCAGACCGAGTTGAAGTTCCTGGGGGACCACATCTCCCGGTCAGGGGTCCATCCGGATGCAGACAAGGTGAGCGCCATCACAGCCATGCCGCAGCCGGCCGACAAGAAAGCTGTCCTACGCTTCCTTGGCATGGTCAACTTCCTGGTGAAGTTCATTACCAACCTTGCCTCCCACACGACGACTCTGCGCCACCTCGTCAGAAAATCCACAGAGTTCCAGTGGCAACACACACACCAGCTGGAATGGGAGGAGCTCAAACGCAAACTCACCATTGCACCAGTGTTGGCGTTTTTGACACGTCTCGTGCCACCAAAATCTCAACTGATGCCAGCCAATCCGGCATTGGAGCAGTACTCCAGCAGAGGGATGACACGCCATCATGGGCTCCAGTTGCCTATGCATCGCGGGCCATGACCCCCACAGAGCAGCGCTACGCGCAGATCGAAAAAGAGTGCCTGGGCTTGCTAACTGGTTTGGACAAGTTCCATGATTACGTATATGGTCTTCCCCGGTTCACTGTCGAAACTGACCACCGCCCCCTGGTCAGCATAATAAACAAGGGCTTGAACGAGATGACCCCTCGCCTCCAGCACATCCTACTTAAACTCAGGAGGTACGACTTCCAACTGGTCAACACTCCAGGGAAGGACCTCATCGTGGCGGATGCCCTATCCAGAGCAGTGAGCACGCTGCCAGGTGCGGAGGGGTTCGTAGTCAGGTCGAGGCACAGGTGGCTTTCACATCGGCAAATCTGCCGGCTGATGACTCCAGTCTGGCCCGTATCCGCCGAGAGACTGCGGCCGACCCCCTTCTGCAGCGAGTGATGCGCCACATGACGGGAGGATGGCTCAAAGGGCAGTGCCCGCAGTTCTACAATGTACGAGACGACCTAGCCATCATTGATGGTGTCCTTCTGAAGCTGAACCGGATTGTGATTCCGCACAGCATGCGCCAGCTGGTTCTCGACCAACTACACGAAGGCCACTTGGAGGTCGAGAAGTGCAGACGGAGGGCCCGAGGGGCGGTATACTGGCCGGGCATCAGTGACGATATTGCCAACATGGTGCTCAACTGTACAACCTGCCAAAGGTTTCAGCCGGCACAACCTCCTGAGACGCTTCTGCCCCATGAGCTGGTGACGTCCCCCTGGGCGAAGGTGGGTGTCGACCTGTTTCACGCTCTCGGCAGGGACTATGTCATCATAGTTGACTACTTCTCAAACTACCCTGAAGTCATACGCCTGCACGATTTGACGTCGTCTGCTGTCATCAGGGCCTGCAAAGACACCTTTGCTCGCCACGGCATTCCGATGACTGTCATGTCGGACAATGGGCCCTGTTTTGCCAGCCAGGAATGGTCGTCCTTTGCTGCTTCGTATGGCTTCACACACGTGACGTCCAGCCCTCTGCATCCCCAGTCCAATGGAAAGGCGGAGAAGGGCGTTCACATTGCCAAGTGACTCCTCTGCAAGGCTGCTGCTGCTGGGTCGGACTTCTGCCTCGCCCTGGTGGCCTATCGCTTGGCCCCACTAGCCACTGGTCTCTCACCAGCACAGCTGCTGATGGGTCGCGCCCTCAGAACCACTGTGCCTTCCATCCTGGCACCAACAATAGACCATGCTCCGGTACTGCATAGGATGCAACTGCAGCGCGGTCGCCAGAAGAGATCGTACGACACACGGGCAACTGATCTTCCCTCCCTGGCCCCTGGAGACAACGTCCGCATCCACCTACCAGACGGTGGCTGGTCAGCACCTGCCGACGTTCTCCGACGCGTGGCTCCCCGCTCGTTCCTGGTACACATGCCTGATGGATCCGTGCGTAGGCGCAATCGCCGAGCTCTTCGCTTCCTTCCACGCTCGCAACGGGACCTCACACAGACACCGTGTCCTTCACTGGTTCCTGATAGCGACTTTGTGGAGCTGCCGTATACCATGCCCCTTCTGTCGCCGCCCGTGGCCAGGCCCGCACCTCAGCCGGTGGTTTTCGATCCACCCTTGAGGCGGTCAACCCGAATTCGTCGCCCACCTACTAGACTGGACTTATGAGACTGTTCACACGTTGAACTTTTGCAACCACTGTTTTATAACATGTCTCTGTTTTCTCGTTACAGGCATTCGTTTGATCGTTCCAAATTTCCACGTTGTTCTTTTTGTTATGGTACAACCTCGTTAGCATGTCACACCTGACATTGCCCCTTGTATATAGTTAAGCCCCATGTACATGATGTAAATATTACACACACACACACATTTAGCTGCACTCAGGACACATTTATATTTATAACCACGTAGGCACATAATCTTGTAAAAAAGGGGGGATGTCATGATATTCAAACATACATCATAACACATACATAATGATAGACAGAGCAACGGACCAATTAGCACACATAACACGACAGCCAATCACAGACAAGAGCAGACACAGTATAAAACAAGAAACACAACACTTCCTGGGCAGTCCATCTGGAGACGGCACAGGGCCTGGACTCAAAGCAAGACACTCACACAGTCACAACGTGCTGAGTACCAAGTTTGATGTATAAATAGTTTAATGGAATAAAACTGCGTTGTATCAATCGCAACCGTGTTGGTTCGTCTGTACCTCAGAGCACCCAACACTTCAACCCTCTTTTAATCCACAAAAATATTCCGTTAGGGTCACCATTGGAGTAGGATAGGGGAATCATTTTTATTTATACTCACGTGGTTATAAGACTAGCAAGTGGTTAACTGGCTAAAAATAGAAGTACAGTTTCACACATGACCAAGTAAACCTGAAAATAACCTCTACTTAACTTAAGTAAATTAATAGCTTTATTTTTTCGCTAAATGCTGCAATTCATTGGCAAAATTACTTCTAAATTTCTTTAGCCCTGCAAATGACTGCATACTTACTTATTCATGGACTCTGTGCTATAAAATGACCCCACTAAGCAACAATTAGCACAAGTAGAAAAGGAACTTAGCATGTCCTCTATTTACCCAAGACCATGCTCCCAAGTACAAGGTGAAATTTCATTAGGAATTTATAACTTCCATCACTGTTTCTTTTGTGTGAATTCCACAGTTCTCTTGTGTGTCACTTTCAAAATATTTTATCATTCAAGAATCACTTCATTCTTTTTTCCCCTTACTCACCATCGCACAATCTGATCATTTGAACAGCAACAGAACAGTTTATATAGTAAGCAAGTTACTTGATTTGTTAGTTGGAAGCTTTTAATCACTTTGAGAATATGTGTGGATTGAATTGGTGGCAGGATGGGAAAATGTTGGTGTGAAGAAATTGCAGAATTATCGGCAACAATTGTGAATCTCAGGAACCAAGCCACCGGAGTGAGGGAGTAAGACCCGCCTTATGCCAATTAACACTCGATAGAGCATATATGGCATTGAGGCTGTTGAAGTCAGCGGGGTGCCTGCCATCCTGAAAATTTAGGCTCGTAAATATTGGGGAGGGTTGATGAGGGTAGTATGGTTGAACTTGTGTGCTCAGGCTTTCAAAAAGCGTTTAACAAAGTACCACATAATAGGCTTGTTAGCAAAACTAAAGCCCATAGGATTACATGGGCCTAACAGACAGAACACAGAGAATGGTGTGAATGTATGGTCCAGATTTTCATGTCTCCAGATCATTGGAGACCAAAGACCGCTTTCGGGACCCCGTGGAAGGTTTGACACACTGGGCTCCATGGGAATTGTCCAAGAAGCTTAAAAATCTGAGAAACAATTCCCTTGCTTCCTAGGATCCTCTGTCCTGAGTTTGAATCAGAGACTTCGGACAGTTCTGCCATACTTACCTGGAGAGTTACCCAGGAAATATTAGACAGAAAAAACCTAGTCGAACACCTGGATAACGACAGAACGGACCCCCCCAAATCATTCATATTCACTTAACAAATTCACCCTGACCCCTTGACCCAACTACTCCCCGATCCATCTTGACCATCTTTCACTCTATCCACCTATCACCCAACCCACCTGCCCTCTCACTCATCTATCATCCTACCCACCTACCACCTCATCAACCTGCCAGCCAACTCATCTGCCAGGCAACCCACCTATCACCTCACTCACCTGCCCACCTACCACGCCACCCACTGCCTTCCTACCCACCTTAGTCACATGCCACCTCTCCCACGTGCTAACCGCACAGTGGGGATCTGACAATGATTTCAGCCTCACAGAGGATCCGGGCCTTTGATTTTCCCAGCAGTCATTATTAGGACCACAGCTTTTTTTGACATATGCTTAATGATCTGGACTTGAGCATACAGGTCACCATTGCAAAGTTTGCAAATTATGCAGCAGAAATACAAAGTGATACATTTTATAGGAAGAATAAAGTGAGACCCACATCCTGGATCGACTCTTCCCCACCCCCCCCCTCCCCCCAGACCGACCAAACTCCCCCTCCCATTCCCTAAACTTTATAATTTACCTGCTCCCCGTAAATTGTCCTTTAAACCTCTCCTTTACTGCAGCAACTGCCTTAAAAAGGGAGAGTGACTTACCTCGGTGCACCCCAGTTACTCCACGGTGATACAGCCAGGGGCACACTTCGCTCTTGCCTCACTCAACCTGAGTTAGGAAGGTTGAGCGAAAGGGGGGCTTCAGAATCTCAGCGTGGGCAAGCCTGGCGAGAGTGGCAATCTGATGGAGATTGCCACTTTGCGAAAGTTTTATATGTAATAAATGTTCGAATTTTAAAGACGATGCAGGAACAGAGAGACCTGGAGTTGTATGTACACTACATGGAGGTGGCAAGATGTTGTACTGCGAGGCAAAGTGACGAGGCAGTGTAAAATCACAACGGTAATTTATTTAACAAAATAAGGACTTTATATACAGAACAGCACAACTTCAATGCAGGTCTACTTCCTTCGACTCTCAAGTTTACTTTGCTGATACCCTGCTGCCAGGTTCGCACCCTGGCTACCGATAGGCTCATGTTCACATGCTCCATCCCCATTGGCTCTGGTTGGGTCACATGGCCCGCAAAGGCTTGCTCCTTTAAGGGGCCACACTACCACACTGGACAAGCAGAGAAATCTGTTTAAAAAGCAGATGTGGTCTTTGGTTTTATTCATGGAGAGATAAGAGTACAAAAGCAAAGAAGCTATACCAAACCTGTACAAATCATTGGTAAGGTGTACTGCATTCAATATTGGCCAAAATACTTCAGGAAGTATGTCAAGAACATGGGGAGGGTAGAGAAGAGACTTAGTAGGATGGTGCCAGGAATGAGACACTCTGGATATGTGAAGAGACAAGAGTATTTTTGGTTGTTCACCTTACAGCAGAAGAGGCTGTATGGAGATTTGATAGACATGTTCAAATCTAGGAATGGTTTTGATAGACTAAATAAGGGTAAACTGGTTTTAGTGGTACGGATGCAAGATGATAAGCAAAAGAACCAGAGTTGACATGAGCAAACATTTTTTTTTGCAGAAAGTTGCTGTGACCTGGAATGCATTGCTTGACGGGGTTCTGGAAGCAGTTTCAATTGTAACGTTCAAATACAACAACAGCTTACATTTACATTGTTCCTTTAACATCACTAAATGTTTCAAAGGGGCTTCACAGGAGCATTATAAAACAAAGTATGACACCAAGCTAAAAGCTTGGTCAAAAAGGCACTGAGTGTCAAGGAGTGTCTCAAAGGAGGAATGCAAGTTGGAGAAGTGGTGAGTAGGGTGGATATTTCAGCCTAGGCAACCAAGGACACAGTCACTAATGGTGGAGCAATTAACATCAAGGGTGCACAAAGGATCATGGATCATAGAATTTACAGTGCAGAAGGAGGCCATTTGGCCCATCGCGTCTGCACCGGCCCTTACAAAGAGCACCCGATTCAAGCCCACGTATCTACCCTATCCCCGTAACCCAGTAACCTCAACTTAACCTTTTTGGACACTAAGGGCAATTTATCATGGCCAATCCACCTAACCCGCACCTCTTTGGACTGTGGGAGAAAACTAGAGCACCTGGAGGAATCCCACGCACACACGGGGAGAACGTGCAGACTCCGCACAGACAGTGACCCAGCTGGGAATCGGGATCATGATCAGAGGAGAGCAGATATCTTGGAGTGTTGTGGGCAAGGGAAAATTACAAAGATAGGGGGCGAAATTCTCCCCCAACGGCGGGATGCCCGCCGACTGGCGCCAAAGCCGGCGCAAATCAGACGGGCATCGCGCCGGCAAAAAGGTGCGGAAGTCTCCGCATCTTTGGCGGCCTAGCCCCAACATTGAGGGGCTAGGCTGACGCCGGAGGGATTTCCGCCCCGCCAGCTGGCGGAAATGGCGTTTGTTGCCCCGCCAGCTGGCGCGGAAATGCGGCGCATGCGCGGGAGCGTCAGCGGCCGCTGTCAGTTTCCCCGCGCATGCGCGGGAGCGTCAGCGGCCGCCGAAAGTTTCCCGCGCATGCGCAGTGGGGAGAGTCTCTTCCGCCTCCGCCATGGTGGAGGCCGTAGCGGAGGCGGAAGGGAAAGAGTGCCCCCACGGCACAGGCCCGCCCGCGGATCGGTGGGCCCCGATCGCGGGCCAGGCCACCGTGGGGGCACCCCCCGGGGTCAGATCGCCCCGCGCCCCCCCCCAGGACCCCGGAGCCCGCCCACGCTGCCTGGTCCCGCCGGTAAATACCAGGTTTGATTTACGTCGGCGGGACAGGCAATTCCTGGGCGGGACTTCGGCCCATCCGGGCCGGAGAATCCAGCGGGGGGTCCCGCCAACCGGCGCGGCTGGATTCCCGCCCCCGCCCAATCTCCGGGAGCGGAGACTTCGGCGGGGGCGGGGGCGGGATTCACGGCGGCCAACGGCCATTCTCCGACCCGGCGGGGGGTCGGAGAATGACGCCCAGGAAGAGGGCTAGGCCTAGGAGGGATTTGAAAAGAAGGATGAGAGTTTTCAAATAAAGATGTTGCTTGACCAGGAGTCAATATAGGTCAGTGAGCACAGGGTTACTAGGGAAATTGGGTTTGGTGCAAGTTAAGGCACAGGCCTAAAGTTTTGGATCACCTCTTGTTTATGAATATTAGAATGTGGGACATCAACCAGGAGTGCAGTGAATAATTAAGTATAGATGTAATGAAGACATGAATGAGAGTTTCAGCAACAGGTAAACTGAGACAGGGGCAAAGATAGGTAATGTTACAGAGGTGGATAAGCATGGTGGAAGTTCATCTTGGAGTCAAATGTGACATCAAGGTTCAACAGGGAATTGGGTAAATACTTGGAAGGAAAAATATATAGGGTTATAAGAACAAACAAAATGGAAGCTGGAGTAGGCTATTTGGTTATTAAAGCTTGCTGCTCCATTCAATACGATCATGGATAATTTACTTAAATTACGCCTTCCCACTCTTCTCCCATATTGTTTGTTCCCTTAGTATTCAAAAAATTCATTGTCTTGAATATGTTGAACAACTACGTGTCTATAGTTCTCCAGGGTAGAGAACTTCAAAGATTCGTAACCCTTTGGGTGAAAACATTACTCTTCATCTCTGTCCTGAGTGGCTGACTCCTTATTCTGACACTGTGACTCCCAGCTCTAAACTCCACAGTCCAGGAAAACATCCTTCCAGCAGCTACTTGATAAAGTCCCATTTAAGGAAGTTATATGTTTTAATGAGATCACATCTCCTTCAAAATTCCAGAGACTATAATCCCAGTCTAATCAATCTCTCCTCATAAAACTCCCCTCATTCCAGGAATGAGTCCAGTGAACTTGCATTGCACTCCCACAAAGGCTAGTCTACCCTCCCTAAGGTAAGGAGACCAAAGCAATGGGCGCGATTCTCCGCTCCCGCGACTTAGCGCCCATGCCGTCGTGAACACCGTCGAGGTTCACGACGCCGCGAAACAGCCCCGATCTCAACCGATTCAGGGCCCGAAAATGGGCTAGGTTCGGGGCCGCGAGAAACACGGGGGGGGGGGGGGGGGGCGTGTTGAAAGCAGCGCGTCAGTGCGCGCCTGGCATTGGCGCCGCATAAAAGTGGCGCCGCGTCATCCGCCGCGTAACTGGCGTCACCCGCGCATGCGTGGTTGCCGACCCCCCCGAGGCTGCCCCGCAAGAAGATGTCGGATGGATCTTGCGGGGCGCGGAGGAAAGGAGGTCCTCCTTCAGAGAGGCCGGCCCGCCGATCGGTGGGCACCAATCGCGGGCCAGACCCCTTTTCAGTCCTACCCCAGTGAAAGAACCCCCCTCGCCCCCCCCCCAGCGTTCCCGCGCTGTTCCCGCCGGCAGCGACCAGGGGCGTCATTCTCCGACACCCCGCCGGGTTGGAGAAACGCCGGGGACTGCCGTGAATCCCGCCTCCGCTGGTTGCCGAAGTCTCCGGCACCGGAGATTCGGCGGGGGCGGGAATCGCGCTGCGCCGGTTGGCGGGCCCCCCCGCTCGATCCTCCGGCCCGGATGGGCCGAAGTCCCGCCGATAAATTGCCTGTCCCGCTGACGTAAATTAAAGCACCTATTTACCGGCGGGACAAGGCGGCGCGGGAGGGCTCCGGGGTCCTGGGGGGGGCGTGGGGCGATCTGACCCCGGGGGGTGCCCCCAAGGTGGCCTAGCCCGCGATCAAGGCCCACCGATCCACGGGCGGGCCTGTGCCGTGGGGGCACCCTTTCCCTTCCGCCTCCGCCACGGTCTCCACCATGGCGGAGGCGGAAGAGACTCCCTCCACTGCGCATGTGCGGGAAACTGTCAGCGGCCGCTGACGCTCCCGCGCATGCGCTGCCCCGACATGTCATTTCCGCGCCAGCTGGCGGGGCAACAAAGGCCGTTTCCGCCAGCTGGCGGGGCGGAAATTCCTCTGGCGTCGGCCTAGCCCCTCAATGTTGGGGCTCGGCCCCCAAAGATGCGGAGCATTCCTATCACCTTTGGGGCGGCGCGATGCCTGTCTGATTGGCGCCGTTTTGGGCGCCAGTCGGCGGACATCGCGCCGTTTCGGGAGAATTTCGCCCCAGGTGTGGATGGCGCCGGCGGGAAGCCGTCGGTTTGGGCAGGCCACTCAGCCCATCCGGGCCGGAGAATAGCGGGTGTAGCGGAGAATCGCCATTTTGGGTGTCCCGGGCGATTCTCCGGCCTGCGCCGTGCAGAACTCGACGGGGCCGTTCTCGCCGCTTGGGTGAATTGCGGGAGGGGGTCGGGCCGGCGTCGCGGGGAGAAATGGCGCGCCAGGCGATTCTCCCAACCGGCGCATATGTAGTAGTCCATTTGTCACCGAACCTATACAATTGCAGTAAGAAGTTTTCACTCTTAGCCTTCATTGCAAGGGGATTAAAGCATAACATACCATTTGCTTTCCTAATTGTTGGCTGTACCTGTATGTTAACTGTCTGTGATTTTGCAAACTAATCCACTTTGATTCTATGAATTGCGAATTTTCGGAACCATTAACAAACTTGCAATTACATTGCAGCAGCAACTATATTTCAGATATTTCACTGGCACTTTTAGGCATCCTCAGCTCATTAAAGGCAAGATAAATGCAAGTCCGCTGTCCAAGTCCAAAATGTCAAATAAAGGTGAATATTCAGGTCCCAGGCATGGTCATTTTGCAACCACGGGGGCCTTTTCAACTCCCATTTTTGTGGGGTGTAATCGGAGGTGGGGATGGAAATTCCCACGGGAGTCCCAACTGGGAATGCCCCGATCGATTACCCTTGTCCTGACAAAACGGGAATCCCTAATTTGAGAGTATTTAAAATATATTTTAATATCATTAACAGGTATTTATGTCTGATAGTTCCCCACCCCACCCCCACCCCCACTGACACCAGTATTAGGGAAATTGAGAGCTGAAACCTTGAGCGGCCCTCGCCTGAATTGTGCTGGGACCAGTGTACTGGTGAATTGTATAACCAAGGCTATAGAGAGAGCTTTCAACGAAATAATGAGGTGGGGTGGCAGGGAATGGGGAACGGTTGACGGTGGGGAAAGTTGACGTAAGGGGTAATTCAGAAAGTTAGGACAAGGCAAAAGTGCAGCAGGGGGATTCAGGTTATAATAAGCAGACTGACAGATAGGGACAATGCGAACAACCATAAGAGTGCTCCAGCAAATAAGTTCAGAGTAGGGGAGGAAAATGGTAAAAAGACACATTAAAGGCTCTTTATCTGAATGTACACAGCATTTGTAATTAGTTGGATAAATATATAGTGGAAATAGAAATTAATGTGTATGATGTAGCCATTGAAGAGACATGGGGCAAGGTTTTCTCATTATTTGACAGTGTGGCGCAGCAAAGGGAAAAACATGGTGGTCCCACGATTGGCTTCCTTCGCTGTATTGTGAGCTTTCTGGTGGAACAAAAGGGGTGTGAACCACACATCATGCTGGCGGGGCAGGCTCTGATTGAGCCCACCATGCCAGTAGATGAGGTTTTCAAGGGTATCCTGATTTTTAAAATAATCTGCCACTCCCAATGCAACCCCCCCCATCCCACCCCCGCCCCAACGCGTCCACCTTCCATGGAACTAGTCCCTTGACACTACTCCCTTCTACTGACCCCTGTTAGTGCCTGGGCATGACCTTGTCCCCCTCTGGAGGCTGTACTCACCTGGGCACGTCCGCCAGGTTCTGCCTGCCAGGTATACGTTGTGGAGGACTTGATTCACGTTGACGTGAGGGAATGCGGAGGTGAATGAATAATCCAATGGGGGTGGGGGTGGGGTGGGGAACTATCAGACATAACTACCTGTTAATGATATTAAAATATATTTTGAATACTCTCAAATTAGGGATTCCCGTTTTGTCGGGGCAAGGGTAATCGATCGGGGCAATCCCAGTTGGGACTCCCGTGGGAATTTCCATCCCCACCTCTGATTACACCCCACAAAAATGGGAGTTGAAAAGGCCCCCGTGGTTGCAAAATGACCAGGCCTGGGACCTGGATATTCACCTTTATTTGACATTTTGGAAGGACTGGAAGAAAGTAAAAGGTGGCGGGTGATTTGTTATGTTGTAGGTGTAACATAAGCGGCTTCCTTGTGGTGCACTTGACAAAGGAAGGTTCAGACGTGGAGATAACTTCAACACGTTTATTAAACTATTTACACTTCTATTACTCGGGTTCAACACTACTGCTAATCCTACTATAGCTAGACTGACTAATCAGTTGCTGCAATCCACGTGGTGGGTGTAATATTGAATCAACCCTGTGTCTGTACTCACTGACTGTCTCCACTGGAAAGAGGCAGATCATGTGTGTGGTGTCCTTTATATATGGGTTGGTGTAATGCCCCCCTGTGGTCGTGTCACCTCCTTGTGTATCGTGAATGTCTATTGGTCATGTCCTATCTAGCTGATCTATTGGTTGTGCGTGTGTGTGTGATGTCTCTTGTGCTCCCTCTAGTGTCTAGCTAGCCTACATGTATTTACATTGATGCACATCGCCACAGCGGGTAGCTCTGTGAATAAAGGATCAGATCAATACTGATACTGCAGTGAGAAATTATCTTGGTTCGGAAGATCAAAATGTAGAATCATTTTGGGTGGAGATAAGGGGCAGGATTCTCCAATAATGGGGCTATGTCCCCACGCACGCAAGAAAATGGGCGCGTATCACTCTGGACTTTTTTCTAGAAAGTACATGTGCACGCGACTGCAGCCGATTCTCCGGTAGCCGAAGAATCGTGCAAAGGCGTCGCGGGTCTGACGCCCCATTCTTCGGCCCCGCACCGGGCACTATTGCGGCTCGGAGAATCCCGGCCAAGATATTGCAATGGAAAGAGGTCATTCGTGAGAGTGTTTAAAGACTCCCTACTTGATACTTAGTGAGGTTTCCCTCAATCATCTTCCATCAGGGAATTTTCACAAGAGGTGCACAATGAGTGCAGTTGATAATTGGATTAATTATGAAAAGTTCAATAGATTTTCCTTAAATGTCTTCTTAGAGGGCAATACTTGAAGGTTTGTGGGAACTTGTTCCAGTTCTTAATTGTTCTTGGGGAAAAGGAGTCAGCAAAGCGAGTAGGATCGGGTATGTACTGTTGGTTGAGAACTTTTCAAACTTGATCACTTTTGGACTTGATGTTTCGCTTAGAAATATTTTTTGTCCATGCAAAACTTTATAGAGGTATGTCAGTCTATGGACCTTCCAGAGATTGTGCCAGCCTGATGGCCAATTGGGAGACACAAGTGTCTTGCGAGTAATTGTTTGTCATGAAGCAAGCTGCCTGGCATTGAATTTTCCAGAGGAGGGTAATTTTTTTTGCAGTATATGAGTCCCAAGTAGCTACATTGTACATACTCAGTGTGATTTGCCTCGTGTTTGGTACAGCTTTTCCTTCACTATAGTTGAAGAGTGTCGGAAGTTACATTTCATGAACCCAAACATCTTGGATGCCTTGGAAGCTGCTTGTTCACTTTGTACATTTCATGTTGTTATTTTAGACGTGGAGTCCTAAGTAATGGCATTCTTTAGTTACTTCAAGGGGGTGGGGGAGGGAATCATGAATTATGTAGTTGGGCAGTAATGGTCAGTGAGTAATACTGATTCGCATGATGTTGCATTTTTCTGTGTTCAATTCCATTTCATGTATATTGGCCAATTTGATCAGAATATTTAGATCTTCCTGATGACTAACTTCATCTGCTGCTTCAGTAATAGTTCTGTAGGTGAGGGAACCATCTGCTAAGAGCCTGATCTGATTAATATTCTATCCTGGATGGCATTCATACTGAGCCTGTCAGTAGTTACATTGTAGGACAAAGTAAAAAGAAATAATGGGAGCTTATAAGAAAAATACTGCAATAATCATGGGACATTTGGGTGGGATTCTCCGTAATCGGCGCGATGTCCGCCGACCGGCGCCAAAAACGACGTGAATCAGTCCGGCATCGCGCCGCCCCAAAGGTGCGGAATTCTCCACATCTTGAGGGGCTGAACCCTTACCTTGAGAGGCTAGGCCTGCGCCGGACTGATTTCCGCCCCGCCAGCTGGCGGGAAAGGCCTTTGCGGAAATGACTTTGCCGGGCGGCGCATGCGCGGGAGCGTCAGTGGGCGCTCACGACATCCCCGCGCATGCGCAGTGGAGGGGGGTCTCTTCTGCCTCCACCATAGTGGAGACCATGGCGAAGGCGGAAGGAAAAGAGTGTCCCCATGGCACAGGCCCGCCCGCGGATCGGTGGGCCCCGATCGCGGGCCAGGCCACCGAGAGGGCACCCCCCGGGGTCAGATCGCCCCGCGCTCCCCCCAGGACCCCGGAGCCCGCCCGCACTGCCGTGTCCCGCCGTCCCAAAGGTGGTTCAACCCACGCCGGTTGGCGTGGGTTGACAGCGGCGGGACTTAGGCCCATCGCGGACCGGAGAATTGCCGGGGGATTCCCGCCGACCGGCGCAGCGCGATTCCCGTCCCTGCCGAATCACCGGTGGCGGAGAATTCGCAACACGGCGGGGGCGGGATTCACGCCGGCCCCCGGCGATTCTCCTACCCGGTGGGGGGTCGGCGAATCGCGCCCTTGAATCTTCATATAGTTTGGATGAATCAAATTGGCAAAAGCAGGCTGAAAGATGAGTTCATAAGGGTGTATTCAGGATATTTCCTTAGAACAATATGTTCTGGAACCAACTCGGGTACAGGTTCTTTTAGGCCTGGTTGTGTGTAATGAGACAGGATTAATAAATGACCTCACAGTAAATGCTCTTCTAGGTAAGAGTGATAGAATTTCACATTTAGTTTGGTGGTAAGAAATTTGGGTCAGAAACTGGTGTCTTAAACTGAAATAAAGGCAATGGGCGGGATTCTCCATTTGCTGACGTCAAAATCACAAAACGGGATTGGATGGAGAATAGCTTCCTGCGCCGAAATCGGGGTAGGCACCAGTTTAAATCGGGATGCTCTGGCACCTTGAAAATGGCATAAATGCATTGCACAATCAGTACAGCAATGATCTTGTCAAATAGTGGGACAGTCTTGATGGACCAAATGGTTTATTGTTATAGGCCAGGGCTTAGAAACTCCAAAGTGTATTATGAAGTTCACCTGACCTATGACTTTTATGTTGAATTTGGCTAGGATGAGCACAAGAGCCTTCACCTCAGGTGTGATTCATTAGACTCCCGAGACACTTTAATCAAAACAAGGTTTATTCTAAGAATATAGTTAACATATATATATATATAAACACACACAGAGCAAGAATTTTTATCAATTAAAAACATAAAGACACCACACAGCTACGGTAATTTATGTATAACACTTAATGAATTCCCCCTTAACTGTTCCAATTCAATAACAAAATCCGATAAACCAAAATACCCTTTTCAAGGGTGTGGCCCAGCACACTGCATTCTCATTTGAATGGGGCTGGTCCTTTCCCTAAGATTCTGAACCAGTCTCAACCAGCAGATTCGAACACCTTCCGGAAAGCAAATTATATCTTTTAAGTTACCAAGGCAGGTATCCACAACCAATGGGCTTTTTACTGGAAGAGATGCTTAAAATGAAAATAGGGAAAAACAGGCAAAAGGCTTTTTTTCTCTTTCTGAGTCCAAACTGAAACTGAAACCAAAACACCTCACAACCACAGCCCAGATCCACCCACACAATGACATCGCTGAAGCCATGTGATAAGACAAAAACCTTTCTTAAAGGGACACTCACATGACATTACTCCTGCTCCTATTTCTTATGAGCTTTTGATCTATATGTCATTACAGATCAGTGGTTAGCACTGTTGCTTCACAGCACCAGGGACCCAGGTTTGATTCCCAGCTTAGGTCACTGTCTGTGCGGAGTCTGCATGTTCTCACCGTGTCTGTGTGGGTTTCCTCCAGATATTTTGGTTTCCTCCCACAAGTACCGAAAACGACTTTCTTGTTAGATGAATTGGACATTTTCAATTCTCCCTCTGTGTACGCGAACAGGCACCGGAGTGAGGCGGCTAAGGGATTTTCACAGTAACTTCATTGCAGAGTTAATGCAAGCCTACTTGTGACACTAATAAAGATTATTATTAAGTGGTTGACTCTTAAGCGCCCTCTGAAATGACCTACCTGCTCAGTTGTGTTCAAGAAGTTAGCTCATCACTACCTTTTAAGGGAAATTAAGAATGGCTTTATTATCAACTGCCACATCCCATGAGTGAATGAAGAAATCTTTTTTCGTGCAGTGCAGATGATGATGTGGATGTTGGTGACAATAATGATGGATTTGGTGGTGAGGATGATAAGATAGATGAGGATGTTAGTGTTGGTGAGGTGGGTGGTGTTGGTGAGGTGGGTGGTGTTGGTGAGGTAGGTGGTGTTGGTGAGGTGGGCGGTGTTGGTGAGGTGGGTGGTGTTGGTGAGGTAGGTGGTGTTGGTGAACTCGGTGGTGTTGGTGAACTCGGTGGTGTTGGTGAGGTGGGTGGTGTTGGTGAGGTAGGTGGTGTTGGTGAACTGGGTGGCGTTGGTGAGGTGGGTGGTGTTGGTGAGGTGGGTGGTGTTGGTGAACTGGGTGGCGTTGGTGGAGGTGGGTGGTGTTGGTGAGGTGGTTGGTGTTGGTGAGGTGGGTGGTGTTGGTGACGTGGGTGGTGTTGGTGAGGTGGGAGGTGTTGGTGAACTGGGTGGCGTTGGTGGAGGTTGGTGGTGTTGGTGAGGTGGTTGGTGAGGTGGGTGGTGTTGGTGAGGTAGGTGGTTTTGGTGAGGTAGGTGGTGTTGGTGAGGTGGGTGGTGTTGGTGAGGTGGGTGGTGTTGGTGGGGTGGGAGGTTTTGGTGAGGTGGGTGGTTTTGGTGAGGTGGATGGTGTTGGTGAGGTGGGTGGTGTTGGTGAGGTGGGTGGTGTTGGTGAGATGGTTGGTGTTGGTGAACTGGGTGGTGAGGTGGGTGGTGTTGGTGAGGTGGTTGGTGAGGTGGGTGGCGTTGGTGAGGTGGGTGGTGTTGGTGAGGTGGGTGGTGTTGGTGAGGTGGGTGGTGTTGGTGGGGTGGGTGGTGTTGGTGGGGTGGGTGGTTTTGGTGAGGTGGGTGGTGTTGTTGAACTGGGTGGCATTGGTGAGGTGGGTGGTGTTGGTGAGGTGGGTGGTGTTGGTGAACTGGGTGGCGTTGGTGGAGGTGGGTGGTGTTGGTGAGGTGGTTGGTGAGGTGGGTGGTGTTGGTGAACTGGGTGGTGTTGGTGAGGGGGTTGGTGAGGTGGGTGGTGTTGGTGAGCTGGGTGGTGTTGGTGAGGTGGGTGGTTTTGGTGCGGTGGGTGGTGTTGGTGAGGGGGTTGGTGAGGTGGGTGGTGTTGGTGAGCTGGGTGGTGTTGGTGAGGTGGATAGTTTTGGTGAGGTGGGAGGTGTTGGTGAGGGGGGTGGTGAGCTGGGTGGTGTTGGTGAGATGGATAGTTTTGGTGAGGTGGGAGGTGTTGGTGAGGGGGTGGTGTTGGTGAGGTGGGTGGTGTTGGTGAGCTGGGTGGTGTTGGTGAGGTGGGTGGTGTTGGTGAGGTGGGTGGTGTTGGTGAGCTGGGTGGTATTGGTGAGCTGGGTGGTGTTGGTGAGGTGGGTGGTGTTGGTGAGCTGGGTGGTGTTGGTGAGGTGGGTGTTGTTGGTGAGGTGGGTGGTGTTGGTGAGCTGGGTGGTGTTGGTGAGCTGGGTGGTGTTGGTGAGGTGGTTGGTGAGGTGGGTGGTGTTGGTGAGCTGGGTGGTGTTGGTGAGGCGGGTGGTGTTGGTGAGCTGGGTGGTGTTGGTGAGGTGGTTGGTGAGGTGGGTGGTGTTGGTGAGCTGGGTGGTGTTGGTGAGGTGGGTGGTGTTGGTGAGCTGGGTGGTGTTGGTGAGGTGGTTGGTGAGGTGGGTGGTGTTAGTGAGCTGGGTGGTGTTGGTGAGGTGGGTTGTGTTGGTGAGCTGGGTGGTGTTGGTGAGGTGGGTGGTGTTGGTGAGCTGGGTGGTGTTGGTGAGCTGGGTGGTGTTGGTGAGGTGGTTGGTGAGGTGGGTGGTGTTGGTGAGCTGGGTGGTGTTGGTGAGGTGGGTGGTGTTGGTGAGCTGGGTGGTGTTGGTGAGGTGGGTGGTTTTGGTGCGGTGGGTGGTGTTGGTGAGGGGGTTGGTGAGCTGGGTGGTGTTGGTGAGATGGATAGTTTTGGTGAGGTGGAAGGTGTTGGTGAGGGGGTGGTGTTGGTGAGGTGGGTGGTGTTGGTGAGCTGGGTGGTGTTGGTGAGGTGGGTGGTGTTGGTGAGGTGGGTGGTGTTGGTGAGCTGGGTGGTATTGGTGAGCTGGGTGGTGTTGGTGAGGTGGGTGGTGTTGGTGAGCTGGGTGGTGTTGGTGAGGTGGGTGTTGTTGGTGAGGTGGGTGGTGTTGGTGAGCTGGGTGGTGTTGGTGAGGTGGGTGGTGTTGGTGAGCTGGGTGGTGTTGGTGAGGTGGTTGGTGAGGTGGGTGGTGTTGGTGAGCTGGGTGGTGTTGGTGAGGTGGGTGGTGTTGGTGAGCTGGGTGGTGTTGGTGAGCTGGGTGGTGTTGGTGAGGTGGTTGGTGAGGTGGGTGGTGTTGGTGAGCTGGGTGGTGTTGGTGAGGTGGGTGGTGTTGGTGAGCTGGGTGGTGTTGGTGAGGTGGTTGGTGAGGTGGGTGGTGTTGGTGAGCTGGGTGGTGTTGGTGAAGTGGGTTGTGTTGGTGAGCTGGGTGGTGTTGGTGAGGTGGGTGGTGTTGGTGAGCTGGGTGGTGTTGGTGAGCTGGGTGGTGTTGGTGAGGTGGTTGGTGAGGTGGGTGGTGTTGGTGAGCTGGGTGGTGTTGGTGAGGTGGGTGGTGTTGGTGAGCTGGGTGGTGTTGGTGAGCTGGGTGGTGTTGGTGAGGTGGGTGGTGTTGGTGAGCTGGGTGGTGTTGGTGAGCTGGGTGGTGTTGGTGAGGTGGTTGGTGAGGTGGGTGGTGTTGGTGAGCTGGGTGGTGTTGGTGAGGTGGGTGGTTTTGGTGAGGTGGGTGGTTTTGGTGAGGTGGGTGGTGTTGGTGAGGGGGTTGGTGAGGTGGGTGGTGTTGGTGAGCTGGGTGGTGTTGGTGAGGTGGATAGTTTTGGTGAGGTGGGTGGTGTTGGTGAGGGGGGTGGTGTTGGTGAGGGGGTTGGTGAGGTGGGTGGTGTTGGTGAGCTGGGTGGTGTTGGTGAGGTGGATAGTTTTGGTGAGGTGGATGGTGTTGTTGAGGGAGTTGGTGAGGTGGGTGGTGTTGGTGAGCTGGGTGGTGTTGGTGAGGTGGATAGTTTTGGTGAGGTGGGTGGTGTTGGTGAGGGGGGTGGTGAGGTGGGTGGTTTTAGTGAGGTAGGTGGTGTTGGTGAACTGGGTGGTGTTGGTGAACTGGGTGGTGTTGGTGAGGTGGGTAGTTTTGGTGAGGTGGATGGTGTTGTTGAGGGAGTTGGTGAGGTGGGTGGTGTTGGTGAGCTGGGTGGTGTTGGTGAGGTGGATAGTTTTGGTGAGGTGGGTGGTGTTGGTGAGGGGGGTGGTGAGGTGGGTGGTTTTAGTGAGGTAGGTGGTGTTGGTGAACTGGGTGGTGTTGGTGAACTGGGTGGTGTTGGTGAGGTGGGTGGTTTTGGTGAGGTGGGTGGTGTTGGTGAGGGGGTTGGTGAGGTGGGTGGTGTTGGTGAGGGTGTTGGTCTTCGTGAAGCGGATGATATTGATGAGGAGGATGGCGTTGCTGAGGGGGATGGTGTTGCTGAGGGCATGGTGTTAATGAGGAGTATGTTGTGAGTGAGGATGATGTTAGCGAGGGGGATTGTGTTGGCGAAGGGGATGGTGTCACTGATGGAGATGATGGTTTGGAGGATGTTGGTGAGGAGGATAGTACTGGTGATGATGCTGGCATTGATGATGAACATAGTGTGGGTGAGGAGGGTGGTGTGACTGAGGAGTATGCTGCAGGTGAGGAGAATGGTGCGGGTGTGGACAGTGATGGTAAGGAGCATGTTCGTGAGGGGAATGGAGTTGGTGTGGAGGATGGAGTTGGTGAGGAGGATGATGATGAGGATGGCGAGAAGGATGATGATGGTGATGAGGATGATGTTGGTGAGGGGTATGGTGTAGGTGAGGAGGGCAATGAAGAGGTGATGAGAATGGCATTGAGAATGAAGATGTTGATGATATTGATGGTGATGGTGATATTAATGACTGTGAAGATGGTAACAAAGTTGATGTTAATGAGGTTGAATTTAGTCATGATAATGATGGTGGTAGTTATAATGGTTATCATCAAAACTACAATGAAGTTTTAGAAGTGACAAAATATCCATTTGGACAATTACTTTTAACTTCAGCAATAGGTTTAATTTTATAAAATTACTCTCTTGATGTCGCCTTGCAAATTGGGAAGACAATTAGGGTTGAGATACAAAATCCCCGTGGCCTTTGGCCCATTAATGAATAAAACATCTGCAATTTGTTATATGTATTTTCTTTTGCTTTATTGAAATAGACGTGCAAAAGCCTCTGTTTTTATGAGTCACTGATTACTTTGCCCAGCATTTTTTTTAAAGTCTTGCTATCATCTGTTTTCCTTGGATGAGAATAATATGAACTAGAAAGCAGCGTCTTCCTCATGGAGTGAGGTAAAAGTGCTTTTACAATAAATGCTTATTCATTCAGGGATAAGTATTTATCCAAACAAAGCTAACTGCTCATTAGGTCAAAAACTGCAAATCTGCTAGATTTTAAAATAATCTGTACTGCGATCTGTGGTAAACCACTGTGTTCCTATATTAAGGGTTGTATGGTAGAACCTGCACTACAGGTTCACCTGGGCCCCTGCATGCTAGCTCCGCCCAGGAGCCGGGTTATAAATATGCAAGGCCTTCAGCTCGCAGCCATTTTGTCAGCTGCTGTAGGAGGCCACACTTCAGAGACTAATAAAGCCTCAGTTTGAATTCAACTTCGTCTCCAGCCTTTACAGTAAATGCTTATTCATTCAGGGATAAGTATTTATCCAAACAAAGCTAACTGCCCATTTGGTCAAAAACTGCAAATCTGCTAGATTTTAAAATAATCTACTGCGATCATGTTTGTTTAATATCCAAAGTTATACTGGAGGCACCGATATGAACCCTTCCTGCCTCTTTGCAGCTCTGATGATTTTTTCATGTTTTTCTCTAATATACGGCTTAGCTGGACAAACAGCAAGGATATTGTTGGCATTTTTGCAGTAACATTTTAGGAAGAAGACAGAAAGAGGGAGGGAAAAAAAGAAAGATAGATAAAGAGAAACAAAAAAGAGAGAAAGACAGAAGGAAAGGGCCAAATAAACAAACGACCTTGGGCAAGATCTTCCAGCTGTTCATGCTGGTGGGATCTTCTGGTCCCACGGATGGCACCCCCCACCCCCACCCCCGGTTTCCTGATAGCAATGGGTGTATTTAATGGGAAATCCCATTGACATTATTGGGACCAGAAGATCCTGCCTCCGGAAAATGATGGGCTGTCGAACACAACGCGGGGAAGCCAGAGAATCGCGCCTCTTGTATATCTTAGGCGCCTTTCATGTTGTCAGGATGTCTCAAAATGCTTTACATATATTTGAAGTGTGCTCACTGTTGGAATGTAGGAAACACAGCCAATTTGTACACAGCAAGTTCCCACAAAATGATGGCCTGATCTTTTGATATAATTCTTGTTCAAGGGATAAATATTGACAGGGGCATCGGGAAGAACTCCTCTGTTCTTCCACTGTCATTCCCAGGTCAGGTATGGCACAGTATGATACAGAGTAAAGCTCTATCTGCTCCGGCTCCAACCACTTACCATTGGAGAGCACTCTCATTGCACCCATATAGCATCTTTTCCACTTCCTGTGGCAAAGTAGCATCTGTACTGGCACGTCATTTGCTAATCTTTGCCATTCCATTGTAATCTGAATCTCCAGTGTCTAACTGAACGTGCATGCTGGCTGCCACTCCAGACCAAAGCCGACCACTTATATTTCCCATTTTCTCTCTGTACTCTTCGGCCCATCTCCCCTATTATGTCTCATTTAATCTCTGCTCTTTCCCGTCAAAGGTACAAAATAAATGCAATAAGTTATTGCTGAACATCAGACTGCTAATTGTGCTTCAGACGTATACGCTCTTCGTTGCAGGATCCTTTAAAGGACACTTAGAAAAAATGAGCAACTTCAATGTTGATATTTTAAATCACATGAGAATTCATGCAAAAATTCTTTACAAGCTCTGCCTGTCAAAGAATACAGAAATATTTTACATATCCAAAAGAAAATAGCTCAAAGGCTATCCCTTAAAGAAATGTTATCCAATAGAGTAGCCACCAGCCATGTGTGACCTCTAATAAGAAATTAATAATAGATATTGTCATCAAGCACGTGATTTCAATACTAATTTCCATACAATAAACTTCAGAGGTGAGATTCTCCGACCCCCTGCCGGATGAAACCCACGCAGGCACGGGAAGACTGTGAAACTCCACACGGACAGTGACCCGGGCTGGGATCAAACCCTGGTCTTCGCCGCCGTGAGGCAGTAGTGCTAACCACTGTACCACCGTGCTGCCACCTGTTTTAACCATTTTATTTGCTTCAATTTCTTCCACTTTTCATCACTGCATGAGATTGGGTCAGTGGTATACTTATCTTGGGCGAAATTCTCCGGAAACGGCGCGATGTCCGCCGACTGGCGCCCAAAACGGCGCCAATCAGACGGGCATCGCGCCGCCCCAAAGGTGCGGAATGCTCCGCATCTTTGGGGGCCGAGCCCCAACATTGAGGGGCTAGGCCGACGCCGGAGGGATTTCCGCCCCGCCAGCTGGCGGAAATGGCCTTTGTTGCCCCGCCAGCTGGCGCGGAAATGACATATCGGGGCAGCGCATGCGCGGGGGCGTCAGCGGCCGCTGACAGTTTCCCGCGCATGCGCAGTGGAGGGAGTCTCTTCCGCCTCCGCCCTGGTGGAGACCGTGGCGGAGGCGGAAGGGAAAGAGTGCCCCCACGGCACAGGCCCGCCCGTGGATCGGTGGGCCCCAATCGCGGGCCAGGCCACCGTGGGGGCACCCCCCGGGCCAGATCGCCCCGCGCCCCCCCCCAGGACCCCGGAGCCCGCCTACGCCGCCTTGTCCCGCCGTTCAAAAGGTGGTTTAATCCACGCCGGCGGGACAGGCAATTTATCGGCGGGACTTCGGCCCATCCGGGCCGGAGAATCCAGCGGGGGGGGGGCCCCGCCAACCGGCGCGGCCCGATTCCCGCCCCCGCCGAATATCTGGTACCGGAGACTTCGGCAACCGGCGGGGGCGGGATTCACGGCAGCCCCCGGCGATTCTCCAATCCGGCGGGGGGTCGGAGAATGACGCCCCTGGTTTCTAACTTTATCAGTAGATAAGCAATAACCATGATGACTATGTCAAATATACAGGCAATTGGAAAGATAGGGAAGGAAAGGATTTGGCATTTGGCATTCTCAGGACTTATCAAGTTCTTTCTGACTAATGAATTACATTTTTAAAAATACATTCATGGGATGTAGGAGTTACTGGCAAGGCTGGCATTTATTCCCCATTCTGAGTTAAAATGTCAAGGCTGTGGTGAGCCAGAGGGTAAATTTAAGACTAATATGTGGAAACAATAGCCCAGATTTTGCAGCCTTGATAGTGGCAAATGCTGAGTCATTCGCAGCCATTGAGGGTTGGAACAGCAACACAACTTCCGGCATGTGCACACGTGAGTTGGAAACACGGAGTTGCATTGTCCATCAATGTGCTGTAAAGGAGCCTCCACTGATGGTCCTGATGAGCTGCTTCATAAAGTAGTTGCGACCATGTACTGCAAGAATTTGGGCTCAATGCCCACAAGTAATACTGGATTTAATGTTCTTTACATTTTAACTAATATACGTCGGGTGCAAAGCCTAAACAGGGAATCAGCCATCACAGGATCTGGAATTTATGTTTTGATTCCTCAAACTAAATTTCTCCAGTCTCTGCACCCCACCCCCTCCTAATAAGCTTCTATGGAAAAGAAATTTGCATTTTTAAAAGACCCTGTAAGCTCAATTATATTTTGAACATATCTGAAAATAGACGCTGTACAGTGGTGAAACCAATGTTGTTTTCATTTTTGCAAGATTTACTTCCATTTACAGTCAAAATAATGAGATTCCTCTCTTGTATATGATTGTTTGGTGGGAGGTAAAGGAGCAATGTGATGTTACATCTTGTTACATGGGCAGCACGGTAGCACAATTGGATAGCACTGTGGCTTCACAGCGCCAGGGTCCCAGGTTCGATTCCCCGCTGGGTTACTGTCTGTGCGGAGTCTGCACGTTCTCCCTGTGTCTGTGTGGTTTTCCTCCGGGTGCTCTTGTTTACTCCCACAGTCCAAAGATGTGCAGGTTAGGTGGATTGGCCATGATAAATTGCCCTTAGTGACCAAAAAGGGTAGGAGGGGTTATTGGGTTACGGGGATAGGGTGGAAGTGAGGGCTTAAGAGGGTCGGTGCAGACTCGATGGGCTGAATGGCCCCCTTCTGAACTGTACGTTCTATCAGTGGCACCCAACTCCTGCTGATTATAAACTCATAAGTAGTGGACAGAGCAAATAGGAGTGATCAAACTGCATTTGACTTCTCTACAATGTCCAAATTATACCAAATTCAGTAAAACAAGGAACTGTTAGTAAACATCTTGCACCTCTCAGTCCTTCAACTAATACGTGTTAACCTAAAATCCTTCTGGAATATTTTGATCTCACATGATTAGTTAGAAGCAATCTTAATGGGTTGTGTATTAATTATACACATTGCACTATTCACCTTCCCATTGCTGAATTAAGCACAGCACAAAGTGATGAACCACTTTATTACTTTCCCCATTTTCAGCAAATGTATCAATCAGATAGATTTTGCATTAAATCTGCTAAGTAATCACGTTTTTAATCATTCTGTATTTTATATATATATTACTATTTTATAAAATGCTGAGGCACAGCTTGAGGTTGTCTGAAGGTACTTTTAGGCTGGCACCAGGCCTGCAGCCCAAGTAAGCATATCAAATAAACATATATCTGAATGGTTTCCCTCAGTACCACAGCTTAACTTTGTTACGAAGACTCGAACACCAAGAACAACAAATAGTTCATGTTTTGTTAAAAGTGCGTAATAGGTCAGAAATCCTAATTACATTAAAATCCCAGAGATTGATTACAATGGAATTCATCCTGAGGCAGCAGATTCGATTTCTCAGGCACCATTTTACATTTTCAGTCAAGAAAAAGAGATTATTGGTACATGTTGCACTGGAAAGAAAGCTATGGAAATGTGTTGCTCAGTTCAATAAAGAACAATGAAGAATACAAAGAGACAATTGAGGGGCGGCACGGTAGCAGAGTGGTTAGCACTGTCGTTTCACAGCTCCAGGGTCCCAGATTCGATTCCCGGCTTGGGTCACTGTCTGTTTGGAGTCTGCATGTTTTCCTCATGTCTGCATGGGATTCCTCCGGGTGGTCCGGTTGCAACAAAGATAGCATGGTGTTTCTCGGCACTGTGAGTGGAGGGAAACACCCGGCTGTACGCGCTCATCACGGGACTTTTTTGCAATTTGGTTCGATCATGACTATATGTATAGAATCATAGAATTTACAGTGCAGAAGGAGGCAATTCGGCCCATCCAGTCTGCACCGGCCCTTTGGAAAGAGCACCCCACTTAAGCCCACACCTTCACCCTATCCTCGTAACCCAGTAACCCCACCCAACCCTTTTGTACACTAAGGGCAATTTAGCATGGCCAATCCGCCTAACCTCACATCTTTAGACTGTGGGAAGAAGTTGTATTACGCCAGTCTGAATGGTGACTTGATTCACTTTTATTTGAGAGCAAGGCATCCAAGTTGGACAATGAAGTCTCAGGCAAATTTCAAACCGAGAATGATTAACTTAATTCTTGTTTTCTGAAAGTACTTTGTGTTAGTGGTGTAATAAGGATCACAAATCCTGTTTTTTGCTAATCTTTTCTCTACATATTTGAAGAGTGGGGAGTGGGAAGATGCTTCTTTGAATCATTCTGCGCAGTTTCAATGCCGTTCCAAACTTCTGAGTGAGAGAGAGAGAGAGACACATGTCTTGTCAGTGAGCCTAAAGTTATTTTATTGGATCACCGTTTGTTATTTCTCTGATAGTTTTAAGCATTTCAAGTTTTCAAGTTCTAAGGTACGCTATGAATTTGCAGCTCCTGTTTAAACCAAGATAATTCAAGATTTTCACAAGCAGCTGTCACTCTGCAATCAAAATTTGTTGACATGTTTTAAAGTATTTAAAATTAGAATAAAACACTTGTCTTGGAGCTGAAGACTGACTTCAAGGTTTTCTATCCATAATTCCAAGCTGCAATATGCATGTAAAGGTGCACGGTGCCACAGCAATGGGTAGGCTGGCTCAGTTGTCTGGATACCTGCGTGGATCAGATTGGTGCCAACAGCACAGGGTTCAATCTTCTCATTCCAGCTTGGGTAGGCTCGGGACCAGCCTCCTTGCCCTTTCGGTTGGACCTGCCTTCGGGTAGAGACTTGAAAAATAACGTGAAAAGTGTAACGTTCTCGGGACACTATATTTTTGGGTCTATGATTTATTTTATTCATTCCTGACATGTGAGCCTCACAAGCAAGGCTAACATTTTTTACCCAATTCCTAATTGCCCTTGAGAAGGTGGTGGTGAGCTGACTTCTTGGACCGCTACAGTCAATATGGTTTAAGTACACCCACAGTGCTGTTAGGGAGGAAGCTCATGGCTTTAGACCCAACCATAGTGAAGGAATGGCGATATAGTTCCAAGTCCGGATGGTGTGTGCTTGGAGAGGAACTTTCAGGCTGTAGTGTTCTCCTGTTCTTCTAGGTGGTAGAATTTGCAAATTTGGAGGCTGTTGGAGGTTTGGTGAGTTGCTACTGTGCTTCTTGTAGATGGTGCACTCTGCCGTCACTGTGGATCGGTAGTGGAGGGTGTGATGTTTAAGGTGGTGGATGGGATTTCGATCCATCAGGCTATTTTGCACTGGATGGTGTTGAACTTCTTGAGTGTTGTTCAAGCTGCACTCATCCAGGCAAGTGGAGAGTATTTCATCATATCCCTGACTTGTGACTTGGAGATGGTGGACAGGCTTTGGCCAGTCAGCACGTACGTTATATGCCACAGTATTCCCTGCCTCTGACCGGTTGTTGTACCCACCATATTTATATGGTCCATCCAGTTACATTTTCTGGTCAATAGTAACCCTCAGGACGTTGGTGGTGGGGAATTCAGCAATGTTGATGCTGTTGAATGTGAGTGGGGAAATGGTTAGATTCTATCCTGTTGGAGATGGTTATTAGCTCGCACTTGTGTGGCATGAATCTTACTTATCACTTATCATCCCAGGTCTGTATATTGTGTAGGTTTGCTTCATGGAGGCACAGACTGCTTCAGTATCTGAGCAATTGCATAGATTAACTGTGCAGACATGAACAAACTATTCACCTCTGACCTTTTGGTTAGAAGGAAGGTCAGTGATGTAGCAGCTGAAGATGGTTGGGCCTAGAATACTCTCCTGAGGAACTCCTGCAGTGATGTCCTGGGATGGAGATGATTGGTCTCCAAAAACCACAACCATCTTCTTTTGTACTAGGTATGATTCAAGTTTTCCCCTCACTCCAATTGACTTTAATTTTACTCCGGTTCCTTGATGGTACATTTAGTGCAATGCTGCCTTGCTGTCAATGGCAATCATTCTTAGTTTAAGTCTGAAAGGCTATAATGAGGTCCAGAGCTAAATGGTCCTGGCAGAACACAACCTGTGCATTGATGAGCAGCTTGTTATTGAGTACGTGTCACTTCATAGCACTGTTGACGACAGTCCATCACTTTGTTGATGATTGAGGGTAGACAGATGGGACAGTAATTAGCGGGTTGAATTTGTCCAGCTCTTTGGGACAGGACAGACCTCGGCAATTTTCCACATTGCCAGGCAGATGCCAGTCTTATAGTTGTACAGGAACAGCTTGGCTCGGGGTGTGACTATTCAGGGGTACAGGTTTTCCAATACTGTCAGGGCCCATAGTCTTTCTGTATCCAGTTTATTTAGATATTTCTTGATATCATGTGGAGTAAAGCTGAATTGTCTGAAAACTAGCATCTGTGATGCTGGGGACCTGAAGAGATGGATAATCCTCTTGACACTTATGTGTGAAGATGGGTGAAAATGTATCAGCCTGGTCCTATTCACTTATGTGCTGGGCTCCTTCGTCACTGAGGACGAGGATATTTATAGAGCCTCCTCCTCCCCCTCTGGCCAGTTGCCTAATTAACCACTACATTTCACGACTAGATGCAGCAGAACTGCAGAGCTTTGATCTGATCCATTAGTGTGGAATTGCTTAATGCTGGAATGCTACTTTCACTGTGGCATGTATGTAATCATGTGTTGTAGCTTCACAAGGCTAACATCTAATTTTTAGGTGTGCCTGGTACTACAACTGACATGTTTTCCTACACTCCTTATTGAATAGGGTGGCACAGTGGCTAGCATTGCTGCCTGATTCCGGCCTTGCGTGACTGTCTGTATGGAGTTTGCATGTTCTCCCTGCATCTTCATGGATTTACTCCAGGTGCTCCATTTCCTCCCACTGTCCAAAGATGTGCAGGCGAGGTATATTGGCCACGTTAAATGCATGGGGTTACTGGGATAAGGCAGAGGAGGGGGCCAAGGTAGAGTGCTCTTTTGGAGGGTTGGTGCAGACTTGGTGCAGTCCCTTCTGCACTGTAGGGATTCTATGGATGCTATGTACCTGTGCTGGTCCCTGTGGTGATATCATGGTTGTGGTGTAATTCACCTACTGGCCACACTAGGCGTCTCATTAGTATATAAGTGAATGTTAGAATCAGGTAACCTAGACTGACTGGAGAGCTGGAAGAGAGAGGTTGCTCGTGCATAATCAGTTAATGTTAATAAATTGTTTCTAGCTTCAGCTACAAGTGTTCTTGTAATATAAATCAGGCCATCTGACAAGAACATCACATGGTACCAGGTTGGATGGTATTGAACACTGAGAAAAAACTATCAGCCTGCCACGAGGTCCACAGAGATTCGAAGATTTTGCAGACTGCCAGAATTAACAACATGGAGTCGTTGAAGCCACCAATGAGTCTCAGGTTTCATGGTAATGTGGAAAGCAACTGGCTTGTGTTTAAACAACAATTGACTCTGTTTCTTCATGCAGTAGGTTTAGGAGAACAATGAGATTTGCATACGAACTTCCGGTTGCGGCTATGCCTAGGTAGGTCGCATGTTTGGCAGCTCCCGCCGGGAACGGAAGTTTGGGCTCTCTAGAGGGGCCCCAATGGCAATTGTTCGACGGCTTCCAGTGTGGGAAGATGACAGTAAGGTCCCCCCGACTTTATATGGATTGGACCAGGAGTGGAGCGGTGAAAAAAGAGATCTTGGAGCAGCGAAAAGTGAGAGGGAGAAAAAACAAGATGGTGGGTGGTGGAGACCAAGCAGCATGGGCGCAGTGGTCGCAGGAGCAGCAGGGGTTTCTTAGACGCTGCTTTGAGGAGCTGAAACCCGAAATGCTGGCGCCAATGAAGGCGGCAATTGAGAAGCTAGTGGAGACCCAGAAGGCCCAAGGGGCGGCGATCCGGGAGGTGCGGCAAAAAGCCTCGGAGAACGAGGACGAGATCTTGGGCCTGGTGGTGAAGGTGGAGGCGCACGAGGCGCTGCACAAGAGGTGGGCGGAAAGATTTGAGGACCTGGAGAATAGGTTGAGGAGGAAGAATCTTCGGATTCTGGGTCTCCCCGAAGGAGTTGAGGGGCCCGATACCGGGGCATATGTGAGCATGATGCTCAATTCGCTGATGGGCGCGGGAGCTTTCCCGAGGCCCCTGGAGCTGGATGGGGCTCACCGGGTCCTAGCAAGGAGACCCAAGGCCAACGAGCCGCCAAGGGCGGTAGTGGTGAGGTTCCACCGCTTTATGGATAGAGAGTGCGTCCTGAGATGTGCCAAGAAAGAGCGGAGCAGCAGGTGGGAGAACACGGAGATCCGAATCTACCAGGACTGGAGTGCAGAGGTGGCTAAGAAGAGAGCTGGTTTTAATCGGGCTAAGGCGGTGCTCCATCGAAAGGGGGTGAAGTTCCGTATGCTGCAGCCAGCGCGACTGTGGGTCACGTTCCAGGATCGGCACCACTATTTCGAAACGCCTGATGAGGCTTGGAGCTTTATACAGACTGAAAAGTTGGACTCAAATTGAGGGTTTGTTGTGGGGAATGTTTCCTGTGTATATGATGTTTATTACGTTTAGGGAATGTTCCTCTGGTTTGGGTGCTGGATGGGGATGGGTGAAGGGATTTGATGGGGAGACTGTGGGAGAGCGTGGGCGTCGGTGTTGGAGGGGCAGACCCCCACGAGGGAAGAGGGGTAGTGGAGGCCCAGGGATGGGGAATTGGGGTAAGGCCGCAAAAGGAGCTGCGCCAGAGGGGGCGGGGCCGGCTCAGGAAAGCGCGGGCTTTTTCCCGCGCTAGAGAAGGACGGGGGTGGGGGCCGGGGGAGGGGGGGGGGATGGGCGGTGCTGGAGAGGAGGGCACACTGACTGCCAGGGAGGGGCAGGGGGGATTCTCACACTGGAGTGGGTCGATGGAACGGCGGGAGAGGCCGGGTCAGCAGGAGTCAACTGACTTACGGGGGTGTTATGGGGGGAGCAACCCCCCAATCCGGCTGATAACTTGGAATGTGAGGGGCCTGAACGGGCCGGTCAAGAGGGCCCGGGTGTTCGCGCACTTAAAGGGACTGGAGGCAGACGTGGTTATGTCCCAGGAGACACATTTGAAGGTGGCAGATCAGGTTAGGCTGAGAAAGGGATGGGTAGGACAGGTGTTCCATTCAGGGCTGGATGCAAAGAACAGAGGGGTTGCAATACTGGTGGGGAAGCGGGTGTCGTTCGAGGCAATGAATATTGTAGTGGATAGTGGAGGTCCTTCTCTAGCGCGGGAAAAAGCCCGCGCTTTCCTGAACCGGCCCCGCCCCGTCTGGCGCAGCTCCTTTTGCGGCCTTACTCCAATTCCCCATCCCTGGGCCTCCACTACCCCTCTTCCCTCGTGGGGGTCTGCCCCTCCAACACCAATACCCACGCTCTCCCACAGTCTCCCCATCAAATCCCTTCATCCATCCCCATCCAGCACCCAAACCTGTGTGAGCGGTAGGTTTCAGGGGGTGCGGGTGGTACTGGTAAATGTATGTGCCCCGAACTGGGATGATGCCGGATTTATGAACCGCATGCTGGGTCGGATTCCGGACCTGGAGGCAGGAAGCTTGATAATGGGGGGGGATTTCAACACGGTGCTGGACCCAGCACTGGATCGCTCTAGGTCCAGGACGGGTAAGAGGCCGGCTGCGGCCAAGGTGCTTAGTGGGTTTATGGACCAGATGGGAGGAGTGGATCCATGGAGGTTTGTCAGGCCCCAGGCCAGGGAATTTTCATTCTTTTCCCACGTCCATAGAGCCTACTCCCGGATAGATTTTTAAATTTTGAGTAGGGCGCTAATCCCGAAAGTGGAGGGAACGGAGTATTCAGCCATAGCCATCTCAGACCACGCCCCGCACTGGGTGGAGCTGGAGTTGGGGGAGGAGAGGGACCAGCGCCCACTGTGGCGCCTTGATGTGGGACTGTTGGCAGATGAGGAGGTGTGCGGGCGGGTGCGGGGGTGCATTGAAAGATATTTGGAGGCCAATGACAACGGGGAGGTGCAGGTGGCGGTAGTCTGGGAGGCGCTGAAGGCGGTGGTCAGGGGAGAGTTAATCTCCATCAGGGCCCACAGGGAGAAGAGAGAGAGCAGGGAAAGGGAGAGGTTGGTGGGGGAGATCTTAAGGGTGGACAGGAGATATGCAGAGGCCCCCGACGAGGGACTACTCAGGGAGCGGCGGAACCTCCAGACGGAGTTCGACCTGTTGACCACAGGGAAAGCAGAGGCACAGTGGAGGAAAGCACAGGGGGCGACGTACGAGTATGGGGAGAAGGCGAGTCGGATGCTGGCACACCAGCTTCGGAAGAGGGAGGCAGCGAGAGAGATAGGTGGAATTAAGGATAGCGGGGGGAATATGGTGTGGAGTGCGGTGAGAATAAATGAGGTTTTAGGGACTTTTATGGGGATCTGTACAGATCTGAGCCCCCAGCGGGGGAAGAGGGGATGTGACGATTTTTGGATCAGCTGAGGTTCCCGAGGGTGGAAGAGCAGGAGGTGGCTGGTTTAGGGGCGCCAATTGGGCTGGAGGAGCTGGTTAAAGGATTGGGGAGCATGCAGGCGGGGAAGGCCCCGGGGCCGGATGGGTTCCCGATCGAGTTTTACAGGAAATACGCGGACCTGCTAGGCCCGTTGCTAGTGAGGACTTTCAATAAGGCAAGGGAATGTCCGGGGCGCTGATCTCTCTGATCCTGAAGCGGGACAAGGACCCACTGCAGTGTGCGTCGTATAGACCGATCTCGCTCCTCAATGTGGATGCTAAGTTGCTGGCAAAAGTGCTGGCTACGAGAATTGAGGACTGTGTCCCAGGGGTGATTCATGAGGACCAGACAGGATTTGTAAAGGGCAGGCAGCTAAACACCAATGTGCGGCGGCTCCTCAACGTGATTATGATGCAATCGGTGGAGGGAGAAGCGGAGGTAGTGGCGGCTATGGACGCGGAGAAGGCCTTCGACCGGGTGGAGTGGGAGTATCTTTGGGAAGTGTTGCGGAGGTTTGGGTTTGGGGAGGGGTTCATCAGCTGGGTCAGATTGCTATATAGAGCCCCGGTGGCGAGTGTGGATACGAATCGGCGGAGGTCGGAGTACTTTCAGCTGTACTGAGGGACGAGGCAGGGGTGCCCCCTGTCCCCCTTGCTGTTTGCATTGGCAATTGAGCCTCTGGCCATGGCACTAAGGGAGTCCAGGAAATGGAGGGGATTGGTCCGAGGGGGAGAGGAACACCGGGTGTCGCTGTATGCGGATGACCTGTTGCTGTATGTGGCAGATTCAGTGGAGGGGATGGCGGAGGTCATGCGGATCCTAAAGGAGTTTGGGGACTTCTCGGGGTATAAGCTTAATGTAGGGAAAAGTGAGCGCTTTGTGGTGCATCCAGGGGACCAGGGAAGGGGGATAGACGACCTGCCGTTGAAGAGGGTGGAAAGGAGCTTCCGGTACTTAGGGATCCAGGTGGCTGGGAGTTGGGGGGCCCTGCACAAACTCAATTTGACGCGGTTGGTGGAGCAGATGGAGGAGGATTTCAAAAGATGGGATGTGCTGCCACTCTCGCTAGCGAAAAGGGTGCAGTCGGTTAAAATGATGGTCCTCCCGAGTTTTCTCTTTGTGTTCCAGTTTTCAAACGGCTAGGTAGGAGTATCATGGGTTTCGTGTGAGCCAATAAGACCCTGAGAGTAAAGAGGGTGTTTCTGGAGCGTAGTAGGGACAGGGGAGGGCTGGCTCTGCCGAATTTGTGCGGCTTTATTGGGCAGCCAATGTGGCGATGATCCGTAAGCGGCGTGGAAGAGGTTGGAGATGGCGTCCTGTGTGGGCATGAGCCTGAGGGCATTGGCGACGGCACCGCTGCCGCTCTCGCCGACAAGGTACACCACGAGTCCGGTGGTGGCGGCGACGTTGAAGATCTGGGGGCAGTGGAGACGACACAGGGGTGAGGTGGGAGCCTCGGTTTGGTCGCCGATTCGGGAGAACCATCGGTTCGTCCCGGGAAGGATGGATGGGGGATTTCGGAGCTGGCATCGGGCAGGGATTAGAAGGATGGGGGACCTGTTTATAGATGGGACGTTTGCGAGCCTGGGGGCACTGGAGGAGAGGTTTGGGCTACCCCCGGGAAATGCTTTCAGGTTTATGCAAGTGAGGGCGTTTGTGAGGCGGCAGGTGAGGGAATTCCCACTGCTCCCGGCACAGGGGACTCAGGACAGGGTGATTTTGGGTGTATTGGTTGGAGAAGGCAGGGTTTCGGCGATCTATCAGGAGCTGAAAGAAGAGGAGGAGGCCTCGGTAGAGGAGTTAAAGGGCAAGTGGGAGGATGAGCTTGGGGAGGAGATAGATGAGGGTCTGTGGGCTGATGCCCTGAGTAGGGTTAATTCTTCCTCCTCTTGCGCCAGGCTCAGCCTAATACAATTCAAGGTTATTCACAGAGCTCATATGACAGGGGCGAGGTTGAGTAGGTTCTTTGGGGTGGAGGATAGATGTGGGAGGTGCTCGGGAAGCCCGGCGAACCACGTCCACATGTTCTGGTCGTGCCCGGCATTGGATGGGTTTTGGAGGGGTTTCGCGAGGACTATGTCCAAGGTGGTGAAAGTCCAGGTCAAGCCGAGTTGGGGGTTGGCACTATTTGGGGTAACGGACGAGCCGGGAGTGCAGGAGGCGAAAGAGGCCGGCATCCTGCCTTTGCGTCCCTGGTAGCCCGGCGGAGGATCTTGCTATTATGGAAGGACGCAAAGCCCCCCAGTGTGGAAACCTGGATAAACCACATGGCAGGGTTCATTAAGCTGGAGAGGATAAAGTTTGCCTTACGAGGGTCTGTGCAGGGGTTCTTCAGGCGGTGGCAACCGTTCCTAGACTATCTCGCGGAGCGTTGGGAGGAGGTGAGCAGCAGCAGAAACCCGAGGGTGGATTCTTTCGGGGGGGGGGGGAATTCGGGTGGGTAGGGGGAGATTCCCTACGAGTACCTTTGAATGTCATATGGGGGGGCTACTGTATATGGGGAAACCCAATGTAAAAGTTTTGTATAATTTTTGACTGTTGGGTTTGCGTTTCTTTCTTTTTGTTATGGGGGGGGGTGGTTTTTTAAAAATTTTGTTGGAAAATTTGAATAAACACATTAAAAATTTTTTTTAAAGATTTGCATACAGTAGCAATGCTCCTAACAGCAGCAGGGCCCGAAGCAATTGCTGTTTTTAATACATTTAAATTTGCAAACGATGAAGATAGTAAACATTTTAACAAAGTAATTCGAAGATTTGATGCACATTGCATCCCCAAAAATAATGAAATTTATGAATGATATGTGCTTAGATGACGTTTATAGAAGGCAGAAGAGTCCATAGATCATTTCATCACTGATTTAAAGTTAAAAGCTAAAACTTGTAATTTTTTGAATCTTCCATGATTCGGGACTAGATTGTGTTTGGTATGAATGAAAATAAGCTGAGGGAACGGTTGCTGAGGGAATCAAAACTGTCTTTGGAACAAACAGTTAAGATTTGTCAGGTTCATGAGCGAGCAGCACAGCATTCTGAAACGTTTCTCAGTAATGGCGCCGTGTTCTTGGAGGAAAACACGCCGGTTGCCAAAAAGATGGGAAACTTGCAAAAAAAGACAGGAAAGTTTCTGCAGCTCCTCGCACACCAACAAACAGGTTAATGATCTGGGCGAAGTATTTCTGTGTAAAAGATGTGCTCAAATGCGTTATTAAAGCAGTGTCCAGCGTTTGGCAAGTTTTGTTCCAGATGCAAAGAAAAAAAATCACTTTGTTCAGAATTTTCACTCTAAGCTTAACCCCAGACCAGTCAGCACAGTGGAAGACAAGGGGCGAGATTCTCCACTCCCGCGCCGGTTGGGAGAATCGCCTGGGCCGCCAAAATTTCCCGGGCCGCCGGTCCGACGCCCTCCCGCGATTCTCCCAAGTGGGGGGAATGGCCCCATCGAGTTCCGCAGGCCGGAGAATCGCCGGAGACACCCAAAATGGCGATTCTCCGGCAACCCCGCTATTCTCAGGCCCGGATGGGCCGAGCGGCCAGGCCAAAACGGCGGGTTCCCCCTGGTGCCGTCCACACCTGGTCGCTGCCGTCGGGAACAGCGTGGGAACGCCGGGGGGGGGGGGGGGGGGGGGGGAGAGGGGGGATCCTGCAAATGTGGCATGGCCCGCGATCGGTGCCCACCGATCGTCGGGCAGTCCTCTCTGAAGGAGGACCTCCTTCCTTCCGCAGCCCCGCAAGATCCGTCCGCCATCTTCTTGCGGGGCGAACTCAGAGAGGACGGCAACCACGCATGTTTGTTGGAGTAATAACAAAAAAGAATAATTTTTTGGAGACATCAAAAAATGCACTTAAAAAAATGCAAACTGATGCTCCATTTAAAATAAATGCTGTTGATGAGGACAAAGGCTGCTACCACTTGAAGTGAACGGTACAGTGGTCAATTGAAGTTAGACACTGGTGCCAGAGCCAATTAAATCAGCATGATTGATTTTCAAAACTGTAAAAATTCAGCCGATTAGAAGAAATCACAAAATATCTCCGAGATTATAATGGTTCAAGCATTAAATGTTATGGTAATTGGGACCTATGTGTGGTGGTGGAGAACACAGTTTATTCCGTCCCATTCTGTACTGTATCCGTGGGCTTGGAATCATTATTAGGTGATCAGTCCTGTGAAGAATTAGGTCTAGTGCAGTTGGTATATGTCATCCACAAAGGATTGGAACAGCACTCCAATGATTCTGAGAACATTATCAGCAAATTCAGCGATATGAGTCCTTGAGGTGTAGGTACACCCACTGTGCTGTTAGGGAGGGAGTTCCAGGATGTTGCCCCATGACAGTGAAGGAACAGTGATATATTTCCAAGTCAGGGTGCTGAGTAACTTGGAGGGGATCCTCCAGGTGGTGGAGTTCCCAGGTATCTGCTCCTCTTGTCCTTCTAGATGGTAGTGGCCATGGGTTTGGAAGGTGTTGTCTAAGGAACCTTGGCGAGTTACTGCAGTGCATCGTGAATGGTGCACACGGCTGCCACTGTTCATTGGTGGTGGAGGGTTTGAATATTTGTGGAAGGGGGAGCAATCAAGCGGACTGCTTTCTCCTGGATGGTCGAGCTTCTTGAGTGGTGTTGGAGCTGCACTCATCCAGGCAAGTGGAAAGTGTTCCATTACAGTCCTGACTTTGCCTTGTAGATGATGGACAAGCTTTGGGGGGGTTAGGAGGCGAGTTACTTGCCATAGGATTCCTAGTCTTTGACCTGCCCGGGTAGACACAGTATTAATGTCGCTAGTCCAGTTCAGTTTCTGGTCAATGGTAACCCCCAGGATGTTGATTGTGGGGGATTTAGCGATGGTAATGCCATTGAATGACAAGAGGTGGTGGGTGGATCCTCTCTTGTAGGAGACGGTCATTGCCTGGCACTTGTGTGGCACAAATGTAACTTGCCACTTGTCAGCCCAAGCCTGGATATTGTCCAGGTCTTGCTGCATTTGGATATGGACTACTTCATTATCTGAGGAGTTGCGAATGTTGCTGAACACTGTGCAGTCATCCGCAAACATCCCCACTTCTGACCTTATGATGGAAGGGAGGTCATTGATGAAGCAGCTGAAGATGGTTGGGTCCAGGACACTACCCTGTGGAACTCCTGCAGTGATGTCCTGGAGTTGAGATGATTGATCTCCAACCACCACAATCATCTTCCAGGTATGACTCCAACCAGCGGAGAGTTTTCCCCCTGATTCCCATTGACTCCAGTTTAGCTAGGGCTTCTTGATGCCATACTCGGTCAAATGCTGACTTGGTGTCAAGGGCAGTCACCCTCACATCACCTCTGGCGTTCAGCTCTTGTCCATGTTTGAACCAAGGCTGTAATGAGTTCAGGAGCTGAGTGACCCTGGTGGAACCCAAACTGAGTGTCCGTGAGCAGGTTATTGCTGAGTAAGTGCCGCTTGATAGCACTGTTGATGATTCTTCCATCACTTTGCTGATGATGGAGAGTAGACTGACAGGGCAGTAATTGGCTGGGTTGGATTTGTCATGTTTCTTGTAAACAGGACACACCTGGGCAATTTTCCACATTGCCGGGTAGATGCCAGTGTTGTAGCTGTACTGGAACAGCTTGGCTAGGGGTGTGGCAAGTTCTGGAGCACAAGTCTTCAGCTGTTTCTTGATATCATGTGGAGTGAATCGTATTGGCTAAAGACTGACATCTGTGATGCTGCGGCGCTCCGGAGATCCAGGCAAGGCTGGCAGGTTTTGTTCCAAGAATAGCACCCATGAAACAGATGTCATTTTATGACAATCTGATAGTTTCAAGGGACCAGCTTTTTATTCTCATGTCTTGATTAACTGAAGTTAAATTTCCCCAGTGGCCTTAGTGAGATTGAAATTCATGTCCTCCAGACTTTAGATTACTGGGCAAAGTGCACGACCAATAGTGCTCTCTTTCACATGTATCTGGGTCTTTTATGGACTAATTGATAGAGATTGATTGCTATGATTAATCAATCATTCCATTATTGTTGCATTGTGTGACTGCTAGGATCTTAGAGAACAACTCGATGGACTTTTTTTGCATCTAGCAATTACTACATTTGCATTCGATTTTAGTTTGCTTTGTAATTTTAAATCTGCAGAAATGGGTCTTTCTTTCCATGGGTACTTCGCAACAATAAATATCAAAAAAAGACATCGTCCGTGGGATCGATGGCACGGAAGGAAAGTCCCGCTAGAATCGGGAAACGTAATTCTCGCCAGAAAGATTGCATTTCCTGATTTTCCCTGCCCCTCGCCAGCAATGTCATGAGATTCACCCCCACAAAGGGCATGAACCTCATTTTAATAGTTTTGCACCAATTTCCAAATTATTAGCGGGGCCCCTGCCACAATCTCCCCTCACCAAATATTTACACCTCGCCAATGTGACGTGACGTTGGCGAGGTTACATTTGGCCAGACATGGAGCAGTCGAGGGGATCCCTCCGGGGGTGCAGAGGTGAGTATAGCCCCCAGTGGTACCTTGGCACTGCTCCTGGCACAGGTTGGCACTGCCAGTTTGTGCCCCATTGTGCCAATCTGGTGATGCCAATGTGTAATCTCTCAGAATATGAGATTAGCTGCACTGACCGACAATGAAAATAAGAAACACAGATAGGTGGAGATGTATAAATCCTGCATTAGGGCTTAAGACAGTTCAACATCCAAGGCTGGGATTCTCCTAGCCTCCGCGATGAAATCGCGCTCGGCGCGGGGGCGGAGAACGGGGTCTCAGACCCGTGATTGGCTCCGACACCGGGTCACGATTCTCCGGCGACCGGAGAATCAGTGGAAGTCGCGCGTGCGCGGTCGACACGTCGCCGGTTGTGGGCCGTTGAAAGAGGCCCCAGCGGTGATTCTCCACGGTCGACCGGTCGAGTTCCGCCGGCGTGGTTCCCGTATGGTTTCGCGCAGCGGGAGCTCAGACTCGCGGCCGTGGTGGCCTTCCTGATGGGGGGGGGGGGGGATCAGACTCCGGGGGGGGACCTCCACAATGGCCAGGCCCACGATCGGGGGCTACCGATCGGCGGGCGGGCGGGATCCGGGGAGGGCATATTTTCTTCCGCGCCGGCCCGCTGTGTGGCTCCCCCACTGTCACCAGACTCCTAAATCACCCTCTTATGGACTGACTTCATTAACACTACACCCTGTATGCTTCATCCGATGCCAGTGCTTATGTAGTTACATTGTATATGTTGTGTTGCCCTATTATGTAATTTCTTTTATTCTCTTTTCTTCTCATGTACTTAATGATCTGTTGAGCTGCTCGCAGAAAAATACTTTTCACTGTACCTCGGTACACGTGACAATAAACAAATCCAATCCAATCCAATCCATGTTGCGTGGGGGCTGGCGTGGAAATGGCCGGCGCGCGTATGCGCAGACCGGCGGCCAGCCGCCACACGCATGCGCGGACCCGCGGCCAGAAGTGCAAGGCCCCATATCGGCAGCAGGAGCTGCGCGGCACACGCTGGGGCCCTGCTATCCCTCTTGAAGTCGGAGAATCAGTCCGGACTTTTTGAAAAAAGTCTGGAGTGATTCGCGCCCGTTTTCCGGCGGGCATATCGACATTTCCGCATTTTCGGAGAATCCCGGCCCATAAGTCTGCTTGGGGTCCTGCTGTTCCAAAAGAATAAATTGTCTATCACTGGCATCAGAAGCTGCTTTGACTTTAAAGTAAAACATTAGGCATTAATGGAAGCAGAAAGGAACAGCTAATCTGGAACGTGGACAATAGATTTCACTAATTCCAATCAAGTCCAACCAGAGTTTAATATTCCATTATGCTGTTTCTGCCATTTAAGCAAATACTGTGGGTTTACAGAGATTGAACAAATGTTTCTTTAAAAGTCCCCATGCCCACAATTTGTACATTTTATTGTGAGAATCCCTGCCAAGAGGAATATCTGCCAATAGGAAGTGAATGATCACACGCAAAATTAAATAAGTTGTTTACCCACCTGCGGACATCTGACTATTGTCTTCCCTTATACTTGGAGAATAATCGTTTCTTGTGTTCATTACAAGTTTGTAATTTGATTGTCTGAGAGAGTGGTTTAAAACTATTTGAGTCCATTAAGTTTAGTTTTTCAACTGTTCTCTGCTGAATAAGAAATCTCTGCTATCATAAATTGTGGCTATGAATCAGTGCATTTTGTTAATGGTAATAAATTCAATTTTATACTTATTGCACTGACGGCCCAAAATGTTCTTTTAAATCAAAGGCAAGGATTATGCTGCCAGTAGTGATTTGTAAATCAACATCAGAAGCCAGGCAGGAAGAGTCCAAGTGCAACTCGACATTTTCGAGCAGTTGCAAAAGTATTTTTTGATGCTAGCACAAGTAAGTCTGTGGTTTTGGGTCGGGATGGTCTAGAGGGCCAACATTTGTATTTACAGAAGTTTTATTTTTCATTTTTAAAAACATCTCACATCATTGGGGGTCTCCAAACCCCTGCTGGGTTGAATCCAACGATGGCGGATAGGTTTGTAATGTTCAGATGTTAAATCAAGGCCTGATCTGCCTATTCCGGTGGGCATAACACATTGCATGGAGCTATTCAAAGAAGGAGATGCAAATTCTTTCCATGTCCTGGCCAACCTTTATCCCTCTACCAGTACTATCAGATGTGGAGATGCCGGCGTTGTACTGGACCATCACCACATCAGTACTATCAGAAACAGACTAACTGGTCATCAATCACCTTTGCTCTTTGTGGAACCTTGGTGCATGTAAATTGTCTGCTCCCAATCTCTTCAGTACAGAAAGAAAGTCACTTCAAAAATAACTCATGGGCTTTGGGACGTCTCAAAGCCAAGATAAAGTATTTTAAATACTGATCAGTCTTCAAATTTCAGCTAGATTTAAGCCAGGTCTGAAGGTCATCATGAGAAAATCTTTCAATAGCCTGAGATATAGGAATTGGAGCACAAATTAAGAGGAAGTAGTAATGATAGAACAATAAAATGGATCAAACAAAAGAATTGTTCTGTCTACCACGGCCACGTGCTGAGCTCCTCTCCCAAATTCTGATTCTGTTGATGCCAATCAGGAGAGGTGTTCTATATTTGGTTGAACTGATCCTGCCTGTTTTGCACAAATGTTCAAAGTTAAAATTACCCCCCTAAAAGAGAAGGAAAATATGGACAAAGAGTTTTTAAAAATTCTAACATGCCACTTCCTGCTTATCCAATTGGAAACACTGTTACCAAATCAATGACCATCACCTTTGTTAGGCTATTATAATTAGAATCATACCCAGTATATCAGTAGTACAACAGGGAAAAGACAAAAGACTTGCATTTATGTGCCTTCAAAGAATCATAGAGCTGAATTTTCCTCGGTGCAGTAGTCCTCGCTCCTCCCCCACCAACTTAAAGGTCATGGGGGAGCTGTCCATGATCCTGACAGTTGCTCTGCAGCATTTTAACGCTGGGAGCAGCTTGCACCGCTTAAAGGCGAGACTTCTTTGTTCTTTGTTCTGCCCCTGTCTTGGGAGGAAGTCCTGCCTTGGAGAGCTGCTGGCAGCTCTGTAGTCCCAGCAGCACCAGCCAAGAGTGGTGGTCATTGCTGGGACAGGCAGTCCCACCACGCTGAAGAGCGCGGGTAAGTCTGGTGTCGGAGGTCTCTGTGAGGAGGGTGAGGGGGTTGTGGAAGGCCAGGTTCAAGAAGTCAGGAGGTAGGGTTAAAAAGTGGCATGCGATGGGGGCGGGGGTATTACCTCGAGTGTGGGGAGATTCTAATGGGCCCAGGTGACCCTCAAAGGGGGATTACATCCCCCTCCCTTGTTGGATATCAACCTGTGCAGCTAAAGCTGCCGAGCTTCCCAAATGGCATGGGCCTATCCCACATCGCAGGGAAAATACCAATGGAGCTCCTTAGGTCATCCATAAGTGGCTATTTAAGGGCCCTAAGAAGCCCAAGAGTGAAAGGCTGCCTGATGCCTCCCCTGCCCCCTGTAAAATTTCAGGCAGGTAGGTAACGGATAGATAGACATAGGCAGTGGCCCGCTCGATTATATGCCCTCCCCCCACTCCCCCTCCCCCCGCCCTATACCCATCCTTTCAAAACCACCGGCAGGAGGGCGTAAACTGCAGCCCATAGGATACATACACTGCGGAAGGAGGCTATTTGGCCCATCATAATCATACCTGATCTCTGCAAGAGTAAGCCATCCTCTGTCCTTTCCCTGTAGCCCTGCAATTTTTCTCTCTTCAAGTTATTCAATTCCCATTCTGCAGGCCCCAACTGAACCTGCTCTCCCCCACACTCTTAGGTAATGCATTCCAGATTGTAACTACTCACTGCTTAAAAAGATGCTCCTGAGGGGTTTCATAGACTGTATGTGGGAGGGGATGGTGGGGGGGTGGAGCTTTGGAAGGCCAAGGGCAAAGGAGTCCTTGTACTTTTCGCATGTGCACCGGGTTTACTCCCGGATTGACTATATTGTAATGGATAAGGCGCTGTTGGCGGGGGTTGCTGATTCAGAGCATTCGCCAATCGTGGTCTCTGCATTGGGTGGATTTGCGGGTGGCATAGGGATGGCCCAGTGTCCACAGTTGGATGTGGGTTTGTTGGTGGATGAGGGTGTGTGCTAGTGAATAAGGGCAGCCATCCGAGGTTATGTAGCACTGAATGACATGGGGGAGGTCAAGGCCTCCAAGTTGTGGGAGGCATTTTAGGTGGTAGTAAGGGGTGAATTTATCTTGAATTGGGTGCACAGAGAGAGGGTGGAACAAGAGGAGAGAGTGAGGCTTGTGGATGAGATTTTGAAGGTGGATCGGAGGTACTGGGTTGCACCAAAGGAGGGGCTATTAAAGGAGGTAGAGGCTCCACGGGAATGGTGATATGGCAATTGTGGAGGGCCAGAGAGGCGGTATATGAGTATGGGGAAAAGCTAGCAGGATGTTGGTGAACCAACTGAGGAAGTAGGCAGCGACGAGGGAGATCGGAATGGTGAGGGATGAGAACGGCAAGATGTTGTCGGAGCCACTGGGCTAAATGGGGTGTTTGAGGCCTTTTACAGAAGGCTGTATGAGTCAGTGCCTCTGCCTGGCGAGGAAGATATGAGGCGATTCTTGGAGAGGCTGGTGTTCCCAAGAGTGCAGGAGGAGAAGGTGCAGGGACTGGGGGAGCCCGATTAGGCCGAGGGAGGTGATGGACTGTGTAGGCTTGATGCAGCGGGAAGGCCCCGGGGCTGGATGGAGTTCCAGCCGTTCTATTGTACGTTTGGTGCGGAGCTGTGCCCATGCTTGTGAGGATGTACAACAAATTGAGTGGAAGAGGGGGGGGTGCTCCCCCCACATTGTCGCAAGTGTCCATTTTGTTGATTGTAAAGAAGGATAAGGACCCGGAACAGTGTGGGTCATACCGCACGATTTCGCTGTTAAATGTGGATGCATAGTTGCTGGCAAATGTGTTAGCATCGTGGATAGAGGACTGTGTGCCGGGGTGGTACGAGAGGACCAGACGGAGTTTGTGAAGGGGCGGCAGCTGTCGACAAATGTGTGCAGGTTGTTCAATGTCTGATGCCCTTGGAGGGGCAGGAGGCAGAAGTGGTGGTGGCAGTGGATGCGGAGAAGGCTTTCGATCGGGTTGAGTGGGTGTACTGGTCGGAGGTGCTGGGCCGGTTCGGGCTTTGCCAGGATTTTGTGAATTCGATTTGGCTGCTGTATAGGGCTCCGATGGCTAGTATCTGGACGAACAGGATGAGTTTGGCTTACTTCGGGCTGAATTGGGGGACAAGGCAGGGGTGCCCGTTCTCCCCGTTGCTATTTGTTAGAGCCGTTGGCAATAACGCTCAGGGCATTCGGAGTTTGGAGAGGAATTGAGCGGGGAGGGGTCGAGCACAGAGCTTCGTTGTATGTAGGTGATCTTCTGCTGTATATCTCGGACCCAGTGGGGAGTTTTGATAGGATTATGAAGGAATGTGGCCATTTTCATGGTATAAATTGAACCTGGGGAAAAGTGAGGTGTTCCCGATTAATGCCAGGGGGTAGGAGAGGAGGCTAGGGGAGTTACCGTTCCAGGTGGTGGGTGCAAGTTTTTGGTATCTCGAGGTACAGCAGCATAAACTGAATTTGTCGCGACTGTTGGAGGGAATTAAGGCAGATTTCAAGAGGCGAATGTGTTGCCTCTGTCACTGGCTGGACACATGCAGATGGTTAAAATGACAGTGATGGCTAAATTCCCGTTCATGTTATAGAATCTCCCCATCTTTGTCCCCAAGTCCTTTTTTAGAAAGGTAAATTGGGTAATTTCTGGGTTTGTGTGGGTGGGGAAGACCCTGCAGGTGTGGGGGGTGTTCTTGGAGAGGGGACGATGTGAGGGTGGGGTGCTGTCACAGTCGAGTCTGCTAGATTAGTGCTGGGCCGCGAACATCGCGATGGTCAGGAAATAGGCTTTGGAGGAGGGGTTGGTTTAGGGGCGGATGGAGGCAGCGTCGTGGTGGGGGACAAGTCTGAGGCTACTGTTGTTGGCACCCCTCCTGTTCTCACCGGGCATGTCACTGTGGGCGCTGATATGTGACAATCATAAGTTTGTGCCGGCGGGGCTGGATGTGAGGTTCAGGGGTGGTAGCAAGTGGGGATAGAGCACTTCAGGGACTTGCTTGTAGGGGATACATTTGCAGGCCTGGAAGAGTTTGAGGAAATGTATCAGTTACCTAAGGGGAATAGGTTCAGGTACCTGCAGGTGAGGGACTTTGTGAGGACAGAGGTGTCATGCGTCCTGAGGCTGTCACCCCCGGAGCTACAAGTTAAGTTGCTGTCTGAAGATGACATTAGGAAGGGGAGAGTGGTACACATCTATGGAGAGGTGATGGAGAGGGAAGGCGTACTGGTAGAGGAGATCAGGTGTAAATGGGAGGGGGAGTTGGGTGTGGAGGTGAAGGCCGGGCTGTGGAAGGAAACCTTGCGGAGGGAGAACGCGTCCTCGTCGTGTGGGAGGTCAAGTCTCATCCAATTTCAGGTGGTGAATAGGGCCCACGTGACGGTTGGCCCCGAGTCCAGAGGTGGCGATATTCAAAGTGTCAGAAGATCCGGGAGTTTAGGTTGGGAGTGTAGTGATATGCATTAACAAGTGTATGTGTAAATATGTATAGCCTCCGACCAGTAGGTGTCAGGCAAGTAGTAGAACATGATACTGTAACCTGGGGCGATCCTTGAGGAGAAACCATTACGGTCAGTCGTGTTTGTATTAGTTACAATTTTATAGCATTATTTTCCTACCCACAGTTTATTATACTATAATAAAATTGATTAGTCTTGAACTAGATGTTCTTTCGTACGTCGACTCAGTCTCTGTACAAGAACATAACATGGGGCTAGTTCTGGGGTCAAAAACTAAAAGATCAGGGGCGAGATTCTCCGACCCCCCGCCGGGTCGGAGAATCGCCGTGGCTGGCATGAATCCCACCCCCGCCAGTTGCCGAATTCTCCACCACCGGATATTCGGCGGGGGCAGGAATCACGCCGCGCCGGTTGGCGGGCCACCATCCCGCTATTCTCCGGCCCGGATGGGCCGAAGTCCCGCCGCTAAAATGCCTGTCCCGCCGGCGTAAATTAATCCACCTACCTTACTGGCGGGACAAGGCGGCGCGGGCGGGCTCCGGGGTCCTGGGGGGTGCGCGGGGCGATCTGGCCCCGTGGGGTGCCCCCACGGTGGCCTGGCCCGCGATCGGGGCCCACCGATCCGCGGGCGGGCCTGTGCTGTGGGGGCACTCTTTTCCACCACGGTCTACACCATGGCAGAGGCGGAAGAGACTCTCTCCACTGCGCATGCGCGGGAATGCCGTCAGCGGCCGCTAACGCTCCCGCGCATGTGCCGCCCGGAGATATCATTTCCGTGCCAGCTGGCGGGGCACCAAAGGCCTTTTCCGTCAGCTGGCATGGCGGAAATTCGTCCGGCGCCGACCTAGCCCCTTAAGGTTGGGGCTCAGCCCCCAAAGTTGCGGAGCATTCCGCACCTTTGGGGCGGCGCGATGCCCGACTGATTTGCGCTGTTTTGGGCGCCAGTCGGCGGACATCGCGCCGTTTCCGGAGAATCTCGCCCCAAGTGTGAAGATTTGAAGGGCACAACCTTTAAATTTGGTGCAACGCGGCAACAAGGAAAATGTGGAACATCGAAGGTAATAGCAATCTCATCGAAAAAAATAAATTCTGCAACGCAACACCAGTGCAAGAAGAAGATGGATAGTTTAAAAACTAGTTTAAAAACTAGTAACTGGCAATGTTGATGGCGATTGTTGCGCATTTAAACAACAGTTTACACTGTATGTAACAGCTCTAGGATTGCAGGCGCAGCCAGATAAAAGAGTGATAGCGTTGCTGCTAACGGCAGCAGGCCCACGAGTGATTGAGATTTAAAACACCTTTGTATATCAACAAGAGGACGATAGTAAAAGCTATGATGCCATCATCAAAATTTTTTATGAGCATTGCACGCTGAAAAAGAATGAAACTTTGAGCGATATATGTTTAGAACACGCACGGAGAAGGCGGGCGAGTCCTTTGATAGCTTTCTTACCAGCCTCAAGTTAAAAGCACAAAGGTGTAACTTTGCAACTTTAAAATCCACAATGATTCGGGATCAAATTACCTTTGGAGTAAATGATCATATGGTGCGTGAACATCTCTTTCGGGAGAATGAGCTTCACTTAGAAGACGCAATTAAGATCAAAAGCCCCTGATGCAGACCCTATTCAGAGGATAGGTGTGACCGCGATGTCAGCAGAAAGACAGACTTTAGCAGAAACTGAGGAGCACCAGAGATTTCCTCACAGCAAGTTATCATCACTCGCCACAGTGCCAACACTTCCAACACTCCCATCATCCTGGAATGATATTACACAGATCCTTGGAGGGGTGGGAACAGGGTGGTCTAGTCGGGAGCGGTGTTATGGGAGTGGGGGGGGGAGGGAAGAGGAAGAGAAATTAGTGTGGGGAGCACGGTTGAGCTCACGGATACAGCCTCATCCTAGGAGGATCTGGAGACGATGAGGCCTTACTGGTTCTACTCGCATGCTGGATCCTTGCCATCACCTATCCTCCATTATCCGGCTCCTCCTCAAGCCCATCCTCCCCCTCAGACGAGGCTGCATGTCCCTCCACTGCTCCTGTTCCTCTTCCTCCTCCACAATGTTGCCTTGCTGCTGTGCCAGATTGTGCGAGGCACAGCAGACCACCACAAAGCAGGAGACCCTCAAGGCATTGGAACTGCATTTTCTGCAGCCCGATGTACCACTCAACGACAGCATGGGTGACAACCTGGGCTTCATTATCAGGGGTCTCTGCCTCGGTCTCAGGCCTCTGCACCAACATCAGCAGGTATCCCTTGTCCCCCATGAACTCATCATCCTGGGGTGGTCCTCAAAGACACTGCCCCTGTATGTAACTGTCATGCATGCTCTCAGGATAGCAGGCGCACATATGCTTGATTCGGAGGTTGTGGACACACACGATCTGAACATTCAGGCAGTGGAAGCCCTTCCTGTTAATATAGGGCACTCCCTGATGTCCCGGTGCTCTCAGGGCGACCTGGGGCATCCCGGCGATCGCAGCAAATCCTGTAGCCTGGGCATCTTGATGGGCCTGATCCAGCTTGAAGATGATATCGCCTGATACCCGGGCATACAGAACATCCATCACCTCCAAGATGTATCTGTTGGCTGAAGATTTTGATATGCCACACAAGTCCCCGCTCGGCCCTGGAATGACTCACTGGCATAGACCTAGTGGCGCAGTGGCTGCGGTGACCTTCACAACCAGCTGGAGCCGGTGTCCTCCTCCTCCAAGGTGTGCCTTGACCTCGAGGTGCTTCACTCTCTCCCTGCTGAGACGCAGTCTTCTGTGGCACATGGAGTCCTTCAGATCATTGACTGTCTAACAATGCCTGTACACCTTGGGCTGTCGCTGGCCTGCTCTTCTGGGTTCCTCCTCAGCCTGATGGAAAGTTGGGTCTTCAGGGTGTTCAGTGGCCCCCTGCACGTGGGGTGCCGCCTCCAGCTGGAGTTGTCGCTGCTGCCTTTTACCACGTTTGCCCGCCTCGGCTGCCATTAGCAACACGGGGGAAGCCTCCACAACGTCAACACCAGCAAATCTAGTTATATCTGGAAGGAATTGGAGAAGGAGCGAGCCCGACAATCAGTTATGGCTTCCATCCTGGTTAACTCTGCGTTGGGGGTGGGGGATGGGAGGTGGGGGGCTTTGCGTCTGTGAGACCTTCAAGCCATCTTTTTGAGTAATTCCGAGCACCGCACTTTAGAAAAGATGTGAAGGGTGAAAGAGAGTCATCAATATCTTCTCCTTAGGCAGTCCTTTTGTACAAAATGCATTAAATTCCAAAATGTACAGGAAAGGAACTTAATAAGGAGAACTATAAAATCAAGCAATGAAAGGAAGTCAGAGATCCCTGTGATGAAAAATATCAATGGTAGTAAAAAAACTCTTGGTACTTTATTAACTTCACAATATTTAATAATGACCAAAATATCTATCAAGAAACTAACCAACCCCCTAACCACCATAGAAGTTTATGGTCGGATATGATTTAGAATCTTACCCTGTGTATTGTTAAGGTCACAACTCTATATATGCATCTAAATTGCTTCTATCGATTTCAGCAAGTCACACACTTGTATGAAAATAACCATCCAGATTCTGACATGCGTCGAGTTTGGAAGCTGTGATGGAATTTTATGAGGCAAGGGTACATCCAGCCTGATCAACTGAACCACAAAATGTAGATAATAAATAAAACAAACACCAGAGTTTGGAAATTCAGCTCCATAGTGCCTGGGCGGGATTCTCTAATAATGGAGCTATGTCCATGCCAGCGTCGAAACGCAGGCGTTTCACTCTGGACTTTCCTTAAGAAAGCCCGGAGTGATTCTCCAATTTGCAGAGGGCTAGCACGGAGTGCTCTGGCTGCGGATACGGGGCCCTGCACTTCCGGTCAGGAATCCGCGCATGTGCACGGCGGCGGCCTGTGGTGGCCGCGCCGTGCGACATGGCGGACTCAGCCCGCGGAGCGTCACCAGAAATATAGGTCCCCCGAGATCGTGCGCGCCAGCAGATTGGTGCCGCCCGATCGCTTGCCTGGCCGTCTGTGAGGCCTCCCCCCGGTGAAGGATCCCCCACCCCCCACTAGGGCGGCCGCGGACAGAGTCTGCAGCCGCCACCGGCCGTTCCCGACAGGTAAAACGTAGTTACAACCACGCCGTCGGGAACTCGGCAAGTTGTCCTCGGAGAATCACCAGGTGGCCTCTGTCAATGGCCCCCTACCTGCGGCGCGTAGACTGCGCACGCGTGATTCGCGCCGATTCTCCGGGGACCTTGCCGCTTGCCTTGCTGTGACTGCCTCTAGGAAAGCTAATGCTAAGCTGCACGGAATGAGAGAAAGGTTCCTACCACCTTAATCACCATCAATCCCTGTTACAGGTTCTTCATGCGCTAGTCATGTTCCCCTTGGCCGTTTATCTCCTTTTTATTCAATCATGTATTTAATTCATTTTCAATTGCCACTGTGATGTTTGGGTCAATCACAAAACCCCCTTAGTGCGTTCACAACCACTGTATGAAAAAATTAGACAGAAACAGAAAATACTGGAATGTTGCCAGAATTTCAGGGTGAAAAATAGGTCAATGTTTTACCAGAATGTTAAGTTCCCGCTAAAATATTTAGCTTTCACGACTTTACGGAAATGAGGCCCAAGACCCAACTTCTAGTGAGCCATGAATTTGGTTGTACGAAATCCAATCACTACACTAGGGAGAATATGCAAACTCCACACAGGCAGTGACCCAGAGCCGGGATCGAACCTGGGACCTCAGCGCCGTGAGGCAGCAGGGCTAACCCACTGCGCCACCGTGCTGCCCTCAATGGAATCTACTTCTAATACCCCTTCAGATAGATGGGGCGGGATTCTCCGGTTTCCGAGGCCGAAATTGCGTTTGGCAATTGGCCGGAGAATCCCCAATGCTCCCCCTCCTCCAAAACGGCGTCCTCGCAGAGCACGCCGCACGCCAGAGGACAGCTGGCGCTATGTTGACATCATCCAATGCTCTGCCCCCGATGGGCTGAGTTCCCGACGGCATAGGTCACTCATGTTATTTATTTTCGTGAACCCGGCATGGCAGCTGCAGACTGAGTCCAGCGCTGCTAGTCGGGTGGGAGCCATTCCGCGGGCAGGGGACCTTTGGTGGCGGCTGGGGGCACTGGCGGGGTTGGTGTGCGGGTGGCAAGCCTGGCCATAGAGAGGCACTATTTGGCAGCCGGGTCCATGCGCGGCTGGCGCCATGTTGCATGGCGCGGCCACTGCCGCGCGCATGTGCGGCCACGGACCCGGCAATTCTCTGGCTGTATCCACGCAACTAAAGCCAGGGGCTTTACGCTGCGTGCCTGCTAACCCCCCACCATACAGAGGATTGGTAAAACAAAACTGTTCCCACGCCGGCGTCAGCACTTAGTCTTCAAATTGAAGAATCCAGCCCTCTGTTCCAGACATTTAAGAACATTCCGTGTGAAAATACTTCTACTCATTTCCCCTTATTTCTTTTGCCAGTTATTTAAAATCCATGAACTCTGGTCGTCCTCCCAAGAGCAACAAATGTCAGGTGATGCTAAAAAGGAAGAGGAAGGAAAAATTATAATCATGGGTGGGTAGGAATGATCAAAATCTGGGGTGGGATTCTCCGAGCTTCCGCGCCGATATTGCCCTCGGCGCGGGTGTAGAGAATGGGGCATCAGACCCGCGATTGGGTCCGATGCCTTCCCGCGATTCTCTGGGGACCGGATAATCACCGGAAGTTGCGTGCGCAGTCGACGCAGTGTCGGTCGGGGGCTATTAAAAGAGGCCCCTGCGGCGATTCTCCGCCGACAACTGGCCGGGTTCCCGCCGGCGTGGTTCACTCATAGTTCCACTCGGCGGGAGCTCGGAGTGGCAGCTGCCGACCCAGTCTGTGGCCGCCCTGGTGGGGGGCGGGGCGATCCGGCACGTGGGGGTGCCTCCAGGACAGCCAGGTTCACGATCGGGTGCCACCAATCGGTGGGCGGGTACAATCTGGGGAGGCCTATATTGTCAGGGCCAGCCCGCGGTGTGGGTCCGCCATGTTGCGCGGGACCGCCAGTGCATGCGGCCGCTGCGCGCATGCGCGGACCCACAGCCGGAAGTGCAGGGCCCCGTATCGGCAGCCGGAGCTGCAAGGAGCACTGCTAGCCCTGCTAGCCCCCTTCAAAATGGAGAATTACTCTCGACTTTTTCCATGAAAGCCCAGAGTGATTCGCGCCCGTTTTTTCGGGGCAGTCAGCATGGCTTTGTGCGTGGAAAATCATGTCTCACAAATTTGATTGAGTTTTTTGAGGGGGTGACCAAGAAGGTAGATGAGGGCAGTGCAGTAGACGTTGTCTACATGGACTTTAGCAAAGCCTCTGACAAGGTACTGCATGGTAGGTTGTTGCAGAAGGTTAAAGCTCACGGGATCCAGGGTGAGGTTGCCAATTGGATTCAAAATTGGCTGGACGACAGAAGACAGAGGGTGGTTGTAGAGGGTTGTTTTTCAAACTGGAGGCCTGTGACCAGTGGTGTGCCTCAGGGATCGGTGCTGGGTCCACTGTTATTTGTGATTTATATTAATGATTTGGATGAGAATTTAGGAGGCATGGTTAGTAAGTTTGCAGATGACACCAAGATTGGTGGCACAGTGGATAGTGAAGAAGGCTATCTAGGATTGCAACGGGATCTTGATCAATTAGGCCAGTGGGCCGACGAATGGCAGATGGAGTTTAATTTAGATAAATGTGAGGTGATGCATTTTGCCAGATCGAATCAGGCCAGGACCTACACAGTTAATGGTATGGCATTGGGGAGAGTTATAGAACAAAGAGATCTAGGAGTACAGGTTCATAGCTCCTTGAAGGTGGAGTCGCAGGTGGACAGGGTGGTGAAGAAGGCATTCGGCATGCTTGGTTTCATTGGTCAGAACATTGAATACAGGAGTTGGGACGTCTTGTTGAAGTTGTACAAGACATTGGTACGGCCACACTTGGAATACTGTGTGCAGTTCTGGGCACCCTATTATAGAAAGGATATTATTAAACTAGAAAGAGTGCAGAAAAGATTTACTAGGATGTTACCGGGACTTGATGGTTTGAGTTATAAGGAGAGGCTGGATAAACTGGGACTTTTTCCCCTGGAGCGTAGGAGGCTTAGGGGTGATCTTATAGAGGTCTATAAAATAATGAGGGGCATAGATAAGGTAGATAGTCAACATCTTTTCCCAAAGGTAGGGGAGTCTAAAACTAGAGGGCATAGGTTTAAGGTGAGAGGGGAGAGATTCAGAAGGGCCCAGAGGGGCAATTTCTTCACTCAGAGGGTAGTGAGTGTCTGGAATGTGCTGCCAGAGGTAGTAGTAGAGGCGGGTACAATTGTGTCTTTTAAAAAGCATTTAGATAGTTACATGGGTAAGATGGGTATAGAGGGTTATGGGCCATGTGCGGGCAACTGGGACTAGCTTAATGGTAAAAATTGGGCGGCATGGACTGGTTGGGCCGAAGGGCCTGTTTCCATGCTGTAAACTTCTATGATTCTATGATTCTCGCAGGTGTGGGGACACAGCCCATTATCAGAGGATTCCGCCCCTGATCTCACAGTTTCAGTTCTAGGGCCAGAATTTACAAGTGAAGAAGCAAACTTTAATTTCCCCTCAGCTCACTGTAGGCTTCCTGCAAATATCTGACAGCTTACTTCTCAATGACAGCTCAAAAAGTCAACAAGGAAATCTAATTCCAACGATTGCAGGGTTGAGAGAACAATATTGTTGTGGAGTTTTGGCACGCTCAGCCCCGTGAAGTACTGTTAGTTCCTTTCAAGTCACTTTGCTTAGTGTCAGCAAATCAATTAAAACAAGCTGTAATTCTTTATTTTTGCCTGAAAGCTTTTTGAAGCTAAAGAATGGCTGAAATATTTACTCCTTATCATCCCTCACACCCAAATTTATTTTTAAGTGGATAACTGTTTTATAAATCATAATTGTTACATATATTATAAACATCTAGATTATCCTGTGATGCTAAATGCATGCTGGGATAGAATGATAACCAAACAGTTTGAAGAACCCAAAATGTCTGCACTGATGATTTGCGGAAGAGATTATAATAGACTTTTAAAAAAGCAAAGACACTTCTTGCCCCAAATTATTCAAGCACGGATATGACATAAAATAACAAACAATTACTGATGTTAATTATGGCATTTAGTTTGTTTAATCTCACAAATTGGTTGGTAACGGAAATTTCAGAACTCTGGCTGCATTCCATCAGAAAAAGCATTGTATCACAAGAAACATTGGTTACTCCTGTGTATTATATGGATGTTAGTATCTGCCGGCAAAAATAATAACAGCAGAGAAAGGAATGCAAATTATAACATCAAAAGCATTTCCTTTTTGTACCCATATTTGGGTCTTAAGACCATAAGACACCGGAGCACAATTAGGCCACTCGGCCCATCGAGTCTGCTTCCCCATTCAATCGTGGCTGATATTCTTCTCCTCCCCATTCTCCTGCCTTCTCCCCATGACCTCTGTTCCCCTTATTAATCAAGAACCTATCTATCTCTGTCTTAAAGACACTCAGTGATTTGGCCTCCACAACCTTCTGTGGCAAAGAGTTCCACAGACTCACCACCCTCTGGCTGAAGAAATTCCTCCTCATCTCTGTTTTAAAGGTTTGTACCTTTTAGTCTGAGATTGTGTCCTCTGCTTCTAGTTTTTCCTACAAGTGGAAACATCCTCTCCACGTCCACTCAATCCAGGCCTCGTGGTATCCTGTAAGTTTCAATAAGATCCCCCCTCATCCTTCTAAACTCCAACGAGTACAGACCCAGAGTCCTCAACCGTTCCTCATACGACAAGCTCTTCATTCCAGGGATCATTTTTGTGAACCTCCTCTGGACCCTTTACAAGGCCAGCACATCCTTCGTTAGATATGGGGCCCAAAACTGCTCACCATACTCCAAATGGGGTCTGACCAGAGCCTTCTATAGCCTCAGAAGTACATCCCTGGTCTTGTATTCTAGCCCTCTCGACATGAATGCTAACATTGCATTTGCCTTCTTAACTGCCGACTGAACCTGCAAGTTAACCTTAAGAGAATTGTGAACATGGACTCCCAAGTCCCTTTGTACTTCTCATTTCCTAAGCACCTCCCCATTTAGAAAATAGTCTATACCTCCATTTCTCCTTCCAAAGTGCATAACCTCACACTTTTCCACATTGTATTCCATCTGCCACTTCTTTGCCCACTCTCCCAGCCTGTCCAAATCCTTCTGCAGCCCACCTCCTTCCTCAATACTACCTGTCCCTCTCAGATCTCAGAATCATCTGCAAACTTAGCAACAGTGCTTTCTGTTCCTTGTTCCACATCATTAACGTATATTGTGAAAAGTTGTGGTCCCAGCAGTGACCCCTGAGGCACACCACTAGTCACCGGCTGCCATCCTGAAAAAGACCCCTTTATCCCCACTCTCTGTCTTCTGCCTGTCAGCCAATCCTCTATCCATGCCAGGATCTTACCCTTAACACCATGGGCTCTTAACTTATTGAACAGTCTCCTATGCGGCACCTTGTCAAAGGCCTTCTGAAAATCTAAATAAATCACGTCCACTGGTTCTCCTTTGTCTAACTTCCTTGTTACTTCCTCAAAGAACTCCAACTGATTTTTCTGACATGACCTCCCGTTGACGAAGCCGTGCTGACTCAGTCCTATTTTACCATGCACTTCCAAGTACTCCACGATCTCATCTTTAATAATGGATCTAAAATCTTACCAATGACAGAAGTCAGGCTAACCGGCCTATAATTTCCCGTCTTCTGCCTCCCTCCCTTTTTAAATAGCGGTGTTACATTAGCCACTTTCCAGTCCTCTGGGACCCTTCCTGCATCCAGTAATTCCTGAAAGATCACCACCAATGCTTCACAATCTCCTCAGCTATCTCATTTAGAACCCTGGGGTATAATCCATCTGGTCCGGGTGACTTATCCACCTTCAGACCTTTCAGTTTCCCCAGAACCATCTCCTTAGTGACAGTCACTGCACTCACCTCTGGCCCCTGATTCTCCTGGAGTTCTGGCATCCCACTGGTGTCTTTCACCGTGAAGACTGATGCAAAGTAACTATTCCGCTTCTCTGTCATTTCTCTATTTCCCATTATTTTAATTTTTTTAAAAAAAGTAGCCAATTATTTTTCTTTTCCAATTAAGGAGCAATTTAGCGTGGCCAATCCACCTAACCAGCGCATCTTTGGGTTGTGGGGGTGAAACCCACGCAGACATGGGGAAAATGTGCAAACTCCACACGGACAGTGACCCAGGGCCGGGATTCGAACCCGGGTCCTCAGCGCCGCAGTCCCAGTGCTAACCACTGCGCCACATGCCGCCCTTTTGTTTCCTATTATTACCTCTCCAGCCACATTTTCCAGCACTCCAATGTCTATTTTTGCCTTCTCTTACCTTTAATATATTGAAAAAAATCTCTTCCTATCTTCCTTTATATTGCTAGCTCGTTTGCACTCATATTTCACCTTCTCCCCCCTATTGCTTTTTTAGTCTTAACCAACTAATTTTAACTGTTAACTAAATTGATGCCGATTATATGTTTTACTCAAATACACGACTAATTTATTTAGCTGTTTTCTCTTTACATAACTACAGAAGAAATTTGCATTTATACAGCATCTTCCACAACTCCAGGGGCGGGATTCTCCGACCCCCCGCCGGGTCGGGGCCTGGCGTGAATCCCGCCCCCGCCGGTTGCCGAATTCTCCACCACCGGATATTCGGCGGGGGCGGGAATCGCGGCGCGTCGGTTGGTGGGGCACCCCCCGCGATTCTCTGGCCCGGATGGGCCGAAGTCCCGCCGCTAAAATGCCTATCCCGCCGGCGTAAATTAAACCACCTACCTTACCGGCGGGACAAGTCGGCGCGGGCGGGCACCGGGGTCCTGGGAGGGGCGCGGGGCGATCTGGCCCCGGGGGGTGCCCCCACGGTGGCCTGGCCCGCAATCGGGGCCCACCGATCCGCAGGCGGGCCTGTGCCGTGGGGGCACTCTTTCTCTTCCGCCTCCGCCACTGTCTCCACCATGGTGGAGGCGGAAGAGACTGTCTCCACTGCGCATGCGCGGGAATGCCGTCAGCGGCCGCTAACGCTCCCGCGCATGCGCCGCCCGGAGACGTCATTTCCGCGCCAGCTGGGGGGCGGAAATTCATCCGGCGCCGACCTAGCCCCTCAAGGTTGGGGCTCGGCCCCCAAAGATGGGGAGCATTCCGCACCTTTGGGGCGGCGCGATGCCCGACTGATTTGCGCCGTTTTGGGCGCCAGTCGGCGTATATCGCGCCGTTTCCGGAGAATTTCGCCCCAGATGTCCCAAAGTGTTTTACAAGCAATTAAGTAAATGTTGTCATCGTTGTAGTCTTCTTCTTAGGTATTCCCTTGAGATCAATTGAGGGCAGGTGGAGATTGGAGGGTCGTGTTGATGGGAGGTTTATGCACCCTCTGACATTGACTTTACCTCTGTGTTCCTGACGAAGCCTTTAAATGTTTGGAGTGTCTTCCCTGAATGAATCTTTACCATTTTGGTTGGTCACAAGCCGGGGGCCCACATGAGTCGGCGGAAATGTTTTACAGCTATCCCCAAAATGCTTCTGCCGTCCTCTTGAGACTTGTTTGCAATGACCAAGTTCTAAATAGAGCAGATGTGACAGGAGTCTGATGTCAGGCATATGAATGAGATGTTCTTCCCAGAGGAGTTGGTTTTGAGTGACCAACACCTCAATGTTGGGCAAATTGGATTGGAAGAGGATGCTGAAGTTGTATTGCCTTTCTGTAACAGGATTTCAAGGATCTTGTGAGGGCACTGATGAAGGCATTTTTCCAGTGCTTTGAGACTCCTTCTGTAGGCTGTCCAAGTCTCTGAAGAATATCAGGCATGAGGATCACTGCTAAATGGTAAACCATGGGCGCAATTCAGCAGAATTGTGTTAAAGTCCGCTGAACGGTGCTGTTCGTGGGGTGTTCTCAGTGCTAAAGGCCCCTCTTTTGGGCTCAGATCGCCAGTGCAGGAAGGCTACTCGCAGATCGGGGCACCATTTTAAAAGGCAGCCCTGATCTTTCAATCCCCACTGTGACCTCAGGACCCCCTTAACTTCATCCAACTTACCACTTCCGGGGTTGTCGAGCCCACCCCCTACCTCTAATGGGCAAGCCCCCCATCCCCCAGGCCTGACCCCTCGCATGGGCAACCTGGCACATAGTCACCTTGGCACTGCCAGCCTGGCACCCTGGCAGTGCCAACCAGGCATGCTGGTAGTACCAGTGTGGCACTGCCACAATGCCAGGCTGGCAGCGCCAAGGTACCCAGGTGCCAGAGGGCACACCAGGATACAACCCTTTCCAGTGCCCGAGCACCCGGGGCCTCAACTCCCCAGTGAGACCCCCCCCAGCCCCAGGTGCCATTATGACTGGTTTATGACTTTGTGAACCAGTACCAAATGGTGCCTGGTTGAGGCCTTGCCGCCAAGGCTGGTGAATCCTAAGCCCCAGGTGAATCTGGCAAACGTATATTTAAATGAGCCTAATGTCTCATTTAAATATGCATGCCTGGATCTCGCCCAGCGAGAGTGTGATCCAGATCGCAGCGCCTCGCCATATCCCGTTGAATCTCGCGAGACACTTCGAGCGTCGTGAATCTTGATCCAGGCCTCTCACGGATTCAACGGCTTCGTCCCAACACCAAGTTGAGGCCGCTGATCAGCCCCGGGTCAGTGTCCGTGTGGAGTTTGCACATTCTCCCCGTGTCTGCGTGTGCTCAGCCCCGCAACCAAAGAAGTGTAGGGTAGGTGGATTGGACACGCTAAATTGCCCCTTAATTGGAAAACCAAAATGAATTGGGCACTTAAAATTTATAGTTAAAAAAACCAGAAACTACACTTCAGGCTGGCCTGATAATGTGAAAGGTGTTATATAAATGTTATCTTCGCAGCATGATAGTGCAATGGTTAGCGCTGTTGCTTCACAGCACCAGGCACCGGGTTCGATTCCCGGCTTGGGTCACTGCCTGTGCGGAGTCTGCACATTCTCCTGGGGCGGAATTATCCGTAATCGGCGCGATGTCCGCCGACGGAGTCTGCACTTTCTCTAAAAACGGCGCAAATTAGTCCGGCATCCCGCCGCCCCAAATGTGCGGAATCCTCCGCACCTTGAGCGGCCGAGCCCTAACCTTGAGGGGCAAGGCCCGCGCCGGACTGATTTCCGCCCCGCCAGTTGGCGGGAAAGGCCTTTGGTGCCCCGCCAGCCGGCGCGGAAATTACATTGCCGGGCGGCGCACGCGCGGGAGCGTCAGCGGCCGCTCACGGCATCCCCGCGCATGCACAGTGGAGCGGGTCTCTTCCGCCTCCGCCATAGTGCAGACCATGGAGAAGGCGGAAGGAAAAGAGTGCCCCCACAGCACAGGCCCGCCCGCGGATCGGTGGGCTTCGATCGCGGGCCAGGCCATCGTGTGGGCCAGATCGCCCCATGCTCCCCCCAGGACTCCGGAGCCCGCCCGCGCCGCCTTGTCCCGCCGGTAAGAGAGGTGGTTTAATCCATGCCGACGGGACAGGCATTGTAGCAGCGGGACTTCGGCCCATCCGGGCCGGAGAATCGCCGGGGGGGCCCGCCAACCCGGCGGGGTGTCGGAGAATCTCCCCCCCTGATGTCCGGTGGGTTTCCTCCGAGTGCTCCAGTTTCCTCCCACAAGTTCCAAAAGATGTGCTTGTTGGGTGAATTGGACATTCCAAATTCTCTCTCAGTGGGCGGGATTCTCCGACCCCCCGCTGGGGGGCAGCGTGAATCCCCCCCCCCGCCGGCTGCCGAATTTTGCAGCGCCGGGGATTTGGCGGGTGCGGGAATCGCGACGCGCTGGTCGGCTGCTGGCAGCAGCGCCCCGGCGATTTTCCGGCCTGCGATAGGCCGAGCGGCTGCCAGTTTTCGGCCTGTCCCGCCAGCGTATATTACACCCGGTATTTGCCGGCGGGACCTGGATGCGCGTGCGGCCTCCGGGGTCCTCGGGGGTGCGTGGGGGGGATCTGGCCCCGGGAGGTGACCCTATGGTGGCCTGGCCTACGATCGGGGCCCACCGATCTGCGTGTGGGCCTGTGCCACGGGGGCACTCTTTTCTTCCGCGTCGGCGGCTATGGCCCTCCGCGATGGCTAGCGTGGAGATGAACCCACCCTGCGCATGCGCTGCGATGATGCCAACACATGCTGGCGCTCCCGTGCATGCGCCAACTCGCGCCGACCGGCGGTGGTCCTTCGGCGCCGGTTGAGTGACGCCAAGCCCCTTCCCCGCCGGCCGGCGCTGCGCAAACCACTCCGGCGCCGACCTAACCCATCTTCCGCACCTTTGGGGCGGCCCGAAGCCGGAGTGGTTCACGTCACTCCTTCGCGCCGGAGTTGCCTGCCCTGCCGATTCCCGCAGAATCCCGCCCAGTGTTCCCGAACAGGCGCCGTAGAGTGGCGACGAGGGGATTTTCACAGTACTTCTTTGCAGTGTTGATGTAAGCCTACTTGTGGCACTAAAAGATTATTATTATTTTTAGGTGTTTCATTCTGGCAGTCTGTATGACAACTCGGGCGAAATTCTCCCCCAACGGCACGATGTCCGCCGACTGGCACCAAAAACGGCGCCAATCAGATGGGCATCGCACCAGCTCAAAGGTGCGGAATGCTCCGCATCTTTGGGGGCCGAGCCCCAACATTGAGGGGCTAGGCCGACGCCGGAGGGATTTCCGCCCCGCCAGCTGGCGGAAATGGCGTTTGTTGCCCCGCCAGCTGGCGCGGAAATGCGGCGCATGCGCGGGAGCGTCAGCGGCCACTGAAAGTTTCCCGCGCATGCGCAGTGGGGAGAGTCTCTTCCGCCTCCGCCATGGTGGAGACCGTGGCGGAGGAGGAAGGGAAAGAGTGGCCCCACGGCACAGGCCCGCCCGCGGATTGGTGGGCCCCGATCGCGGGCCAGGCCACCGTGGGGGCACCCCCCGGGGTCAGATCGCCCCGCGCCACCCCCCAGGACCCCGGAGCCCGCCCACGCCGCCTTGTCCCGCCGGTAAATACCAGGTTTAATTTACGCCGGCGGGACAGGCAATTTCTGGGCGGGACTTCGGCCCATCCGGGCCGGAGAATTGAGCGGGGGGTCCCGACAACCGGCGCGGCCCGATTCCCGCCCCCGCCCAATCTCCGGTACCGGAGGCTTCGGCGGGGGCGGGGGCGGGATTCACGGCGGCCAACGGCCATTCTCCGACCCGGCGGGGGGGGTCGGAGAATGACGCCCCAGATCTCTAGACTTGCTTGAGGCTAGTTAATTTTACACTCATAATTCTTCTGATCCAAATCTAGGCAGCAGTTATACTGCCGCCACCACTTTCTGATTGGTATTTGAGGAACGTGATGTGCACCCTGTAGACCTGGGGTTCCGATGAGCTCTGTAATGAAGAAGCTTGCTGCAAGCTCTATGCCTCTGGCAATTTTCCTTGTTGGACATGAGCACAAAGGAGCAGTCTCCTTGCCTCTTCTACATAAAAGCACCATGGTCTCTGGTTTCAAGTTCACTATATTGGTACTTTTTTCTATGCAACCTTGTTCCTCGTCAGGGGGGCTGCGCCACATACAGTGCAAACCAGTGTGAGATGTTGACCTCACAGCCCCTGATTTTAGTCCACCAGAGAATTAAGTGGGCCTGACCAGAGTTATTTTGCTACTTCTGTATTGATGCGCATAAAATCAAATAAATACACACCGAGAGGTGGAGGTGGGAGCATAGCTGCACCCTTGGTTAACATCTACACCAGTTGTGATTCCGACCCTTACAAAGGGCTGGATGTTGTCTCCGGTCCATTAGCGAAAACAAGACCAGCTTTGTCAGTCTCCACTACAAAAGCCTTATATTCCAGTCCAGAATGTCTCATCCTAATAAATTCCCTCCTTCCTCCTCCCCCATTAAAATAACATTCTGTCCTCCAGTGTGCAGCAGATGCTGAAGAAATTGGTGACCAACAAGAATGGAATGAACATTGTGCCAAGCATAATACAATGTGTTCTTTTTTTACAACCAGATTAAATGTCTCCTGACAGAATAAAATGTACACAACAGCTTTAAGCTGGTGGGCATTAAAATAGTATGTGCGGTACTCATAAAGGAAGACGTTCCTTGCTGTATCAAAGCTTGAAAAAGTCAGAGGAATGAGATTGATGCCAAGGAAAGAATCAGCTGACTTCAAAAACACCCATAACTTGTGTCTGAAGAGATATTCAAACAAGGCAACAGTTTGTGCCACTCGCAAACAGAGCATGAAGCAGAGTGTAATTTTGATATGATTAGTGGATGGGGAGAAATGCAGAACTGTACTGTGAACTGCAGAAAAGACCACCATTGAGCCGTAGATGCATAACGTTGTACAGCATTCTGCATCACAGTAATTGGAGCATTCATTAAATGACTGGATACAACAAATACAATTTACGTCCTAATTAGCCAAAAGGATTGAGAGGCTCAAAGCATTGGATCTGGTAATTAGCAACCTCCCATTAATGAACAAAAAGTACACCACGGCCAAAGTACACAGCAGGAGAATTGTTTTCCAGAACATGTGCTTAAGTCAGGTATTAAAAGGAATAAAGGCGAACAGCTCTCAAGGTACAATAGTATCTCCATATTTAACCTTCAAAACACACAGGAAACAAGTGACAACGTAAGATAGTGAAATAGAAACAGGAGCCTGTTCTGCACAAAGCTACTGAAAAGAGACGTAAGCATGTGCTTTGTCTGCCTCATGTGTCTTGCCCTAGACACGGGAAGCCTTCTTAGTCTCTGTTCTGCCATTCAATTAGATGATGACTAATTCATACTTCAACTCCATTCACCCGCCTTTGCTCCATATCAACTCAAATCACCCCGCCCCCCCAAACAATCCCTCATTTGAATTGCAGGAGAAGCAACACCTGCCTTTTTACCTCCTGATTCTGCACCCCACTCCCATTCTAACCTCTCTGCTCTTGGCCTCCTTCTCTGTTCCAATGAGACTAATTATTTGACTATTTCCATTTGCAATTCCTCCCGATAGATCTTTTGTTTCTTTCTTGGTCCCATTACCATCTCCTTTTACCTTGCATCATTATCCCATTTGTCATTTAATTACTCCGGTCTTCTACCCTAGCACAGACCATAGGGCCTCAGTACTCTTCCTGCCCACATCCTTGCTGACGACGCCCGCCTGCACCCCTCTTCTCATGAAAACTCCGCCTCAACGTTACCTATCCGCGGCCTGGGTTGTTACGTGATCCTGGGAATCCAGTTCCTTTCCTTCCAGCTGCTGCCAGGGCCTCCCCTGTGACTCTGCTGAACAAAAGAGCTGCTGGCCTCTGATTGCTCCTGGTGTCTTCATTCTAGAGGAAGACCCGCTGCTGACCACACCATTGCCTGATTGGCTTGTGGTTCAGTATTTTGCTTTAGCATTTGTCACATATTCCTTGATATTCATAAATCCAACATTCTTGGTCTGGGAAACTTTCTGTTGACCCAGCAGAGATCGACAGCCCTTTTGTGTGTGGTGACAACTGATGAGTCCTGGGGGGTATACTGAGGAAATTGTTGATTGGAAAGGATGATGAGCTTTAAAGGGGGCAATAGGATCCAGTAGGTTAGGAGGGTGAGGGTTCTGTGATGATGGCTGAAGGGATGCGAGGGATGTTGGAGGGGACACGTAGTATTGACAATGCTGAGGTGTTTTAACAGATGAGTATATGAAGGGCAAAGGCACAATGTACAATGGAGGCTTCTTGCACATGGCTCCCAAGGGCTCTGGCAAAGATTCTTACCTTTCTGCACATACATGATTCTGGGGGACACAAATCCAGCCTGGAGTGTCTCCCTGAAGGTGGGGGGTGTTGTGACTATAATTTGCAATAAAACCACACCAAACCTCACGAAAGTGCAAGAATAGTCTATTCAAAAAGTACAAGACCATTAACAATCATTGTGCAACCACATGTGAAATCATGCTGAAATTCTCTGGCCATTCGGATTCTCTGTTCCCGCTGGCAGCGTACCCCCACCCATGAGTTTTCAGGCAGTGTGGGGTGGCTTCAATGGGAAATCCCATTGACAAGCAGCGGGAGTAGAGAATCTCACCGCCAGCAAACAATGTGCCACTGAGAAACATAGAAAATAGCACATCATAGAATTTACAGTGCAGAAGGAGGTCATTCGGCCCATCGAGTCTGCACCGGCTCTTGGGAAGAGCAACCTACCCAAGGTCAACACCTCCACCCTATCCCCATAACCCAGTAACCCCACCCAACACTAAGGGCAATTTTGGACACTAAGGGCAATTTATCATGGCCAATCCACCTAACCTGCACATCTTTGGACTGTGGGAGGAAACCGGAGCACCCGGAGGAAACCCACGCACACACGGGGAGGATGTGCAGACTCCGCACAGACAGTGACCCAAGCCGGAATCGAACCTGCGACCCTGGAGCTGTGAAGCAATTGTGCTATCCACAATGCTACCGTGAACAGTGAACACATAGAGCAGTTCAGTACCGTACAGGCCCTTCGGCCCACCATGTTGTGCTGACCAATTATCTTAATCTAAGATCAACCTAACCTACATCCCTTCTTTAAAAAAAATATATTTTTATTAAGGTATTTGAAAATGTTTATAAAAATAACATAGACAATGACATCAACATGGTATAATGAACGTTTCCTCCCCATCTCAATCTTCACACACCCCAACCATACAACAACAATCCTGCCCCCCCCACACCCCTTCAATTTACTGCTGTCCATGTGCTTGTCCAAGAGTCGCTTAAATGTCCCTAATGACTCTGACTCCACCACCTCTGCTGGCAGTGCATTCCACACACCCACCACTCTCTGTGTAAAGAACCAAACTCTGACATCTCCCCTATACCTTCCTCCAATTACCTTAAAATGATGTCCCCCTCGTGACAGCCATTTCCGCCCTGGGGAAAAGTCTCTGGCTATCCACTCTATCCATGCCTCTCATCACCTTGTATACCTCTATTATGTCACCTCTCTTCTTTCTTCACTCCAGTGAGAAAAGCCCTAGCTCCCTCAACCTTTCTTCATAAGACATGCCCTCCAGTCCAGGCAACATCCTGGTAAATCTCCTCTGCACCCTTTCCAAAGCATCCACATCCTTTCTATAATGAGGCAATCAGAACTGGACACAATATTCCAAGTGTGGTCTAACCAGGGTTTCATAAAGCTGCAGCAAAACCGCGCGGCTCTTAAACTCAATCCCCCTGTTAATGAAAGCCAACACACCATACGCCTTCTGAACAACCCTATCAACCTGGGTGGCAACATGCGGCTAGGGAACGGGAGAATCCTGCCCCGAATCATCTTATCCTTTGTTCCATACCACTTCTCCTGGATGCTTTCCCGACACCTACAGCAGGGGTGGAGGCAGTCTGCTGACCAGTTTTCCTGGTTGTCTTGGATGATCTTGACAGGTGTCCTCTGGGGACCTGAGGCCTGGTGGGTGCTGGCTTACTTTGGCTCTCCCACTATGGGGCAACTGACATCTCTGTGGTCACAGTGGATGAAAGTGAAGGGGTCAAAGACAAGGAAGACTCTGAAGGGCTAGTAACCCTCAGTGTCTTGAGTGGGTGTCCATAATTCATTCATCCTCCCTGTGGGTTCCCGATTGCCTCTGCCTGACTCCTTGAGGAGAAGGGGCACCTGAAAAGAGGTTGTAGTGCCCTGTCACACACTTGTGTAGCCACAGCAAGGTCTCACCCATGGCTAGGTGCAGGTCTGTGCATTTCTCTGACAGAAACTAGCTGTTCTTCTGGATGAGGTTCACCATGATATTCCCCATGGAGAGCTCTATGAGTGCACATGGCTGAACCACTTCATTAGGGAGCAGGTAGATGGATTAATTACCTCACATGGTAATCTGTTAAGGGACTCCACCACTGCCTGATGAACCCGCCTCCCACTGCATGCCCAGCATTTTGTGCAGGGCCGATCCCAGAGCCTTGTCATCTGAGTCGGATGTCACAGGTGCCCACTTCCCCACCAGTCCTCCGAGTATCGATGAGCTTAGCTGAACCTGCCTCCCCCTCTTGCTGTGGACACATGTCCATGTGGTGACCACCAAAATGTGACACCCTGCCTAAACTAGATCAATACCCACCGAGGTGTGTGTCTCTGGGCTGGTGGAGGGTGCAGGTGAGTGCTGTGATGGCTGTACAGGGGCACTTTCTTCCTCCCCTCCAATGTCCTTAGTCTTCTGTGGGCAGAAGGCACTGCTGGAAAGGCCTCCTTTTTTAGGTCTTCTCTTTTTCCTGCTTGCATGTATAAGTGAGAGAGGAGAGAACGAGTGACTGCATGAGCTGCCTCCAACAAGGGTGCACCTTATGTTTCTATATGACTAAATTATGCATAGATCCTTACAGGATGGAGGCCATCCTCTGACCTCCCCATCTGCACAGGCTGAGTCCAGTTTCCCTGGTGCCAGCTCGGCTGCCTGTTCCTAGAACTCTGCAAGGTTCCTCAGTTCAGGTGGGACCCTCCCGTCTTCTCTCTGTCCTGTTGGGCTGTAACTTTTCCTGTGCAAAGAGAGAAGATGCGGTCGAGAGCAATTGTCTTTCATGTATCTTTCTCATGCTTCTAGTCTTACAAACAATCCACCAGATTGTGTGGTATATGATGCACTGCTGTTGGTCCATAAGGATTCTGGGCCATCAGCCTCTGGAGAGGCGAGCCCTTGCAGACAGAAGGATGAAGCTCACAGAGGCCTGTCATTAGCAGTGCTTGCTGGTACCTTCAAACTCCACCTGTAGACAGCATCTGAACCTTCTGTGTAGGAGAGTCAGGGATTCGCACTGGCCTCGCCACCTGCAGGCTCGGTGGACTGCAGTGGGGCTATGAGACATTACCATATCATGATACCCTTGCCACTGAGGCCTATGGCGTCGCTACCATTCAGTGAGGTCAATGTGAGCAGATGAGGGTCCATTTACCCTATTGGCAAGGATGAGGTTATTCATCCATTTCTGGATCTGCGGGGCAGTCCTCTGGTGGAAACCGTGGGTTCTGACCACTCTGGCGAATCCTCCTCTGCAGGACTGGTCAGGTGGCTCAGCCTTCTCTGTCCATATGGACTACAGGACGGCCCGCCTGGCCCCTACTGCATTGAGCAGCACATCAAGGGAAGGGTCACTGAACCTGGGGGCCGGAGCTTCCTGGGGTCAACAGGGCACCTCCTCCTTCCATGGTGTTCACAACAAAGAGGCTGATGTCTGGGCACCTTTTAAATATGGTACCTGGATATGATAGCTGGCCATGCGTCATCCAGCTGACTCCACCGCTCTATACGTCGAGAAACCCCTAACTGCGTAATCAATGAGACTGGTATTGCTAAATCCGTCGTGATTTCCCACTGGGTTCTGCGGTGGGAAATACTCCCAGTTCCCACCCCGCCATGGAACACAGGCCCAGGGTGGAAAATCCAGGCCTCCGTATCTGTGCTACTGCTGCGTTTCCAAGCAAATACTTTGTTGGCTGTTTTGGAAACCATTCTATAAATGCTAGTCATTCTTTTTTTATTCATCCTGAGGTGCACTGCCCAAAACCTGAACCCAGGTGGGATCCGACTGAGGTTCTATTCCACTTCTTTAAATTCCAGTCTTCTTGAGATAAGGAGCAAACTGCCAATTAGCCTTTTTGATTGTTTTTCTTCCCTGTGCGCTCATGCATTTGTATGAAAACCCCATTCTCACGGCGCCTGACATTCCCAGTCAGAGTGGAAAATTTGTACTGGACATATCTCCTCATCCTAGATTATTTCAGTTCTCATTTTAAATCACTCTAATGGCTGAGTTCCAATTCCTGATACTTTTGGAGAATATTGGTTTCGAAAAATTGCTAATCTCCCACTGAGCAGAAAGAATCAGAGGACAAACTGCCCTGGATTGCACTTTGTGTTTTTTGGTTGTTAATTTGCTGTGCCCTTGGGAGTATGTTGCTGCTGGCCTGTAAGTGAATATAGCCTTGGGGAGGGCTTCAAAAAGTGCAAGGGATCAGGAGTCCATTTAGGGAGATTCCCACATGTACTTACTACGCACTATGGTGCCATTTAACAACTTAAATTTGGAACAAGGCCAGGTCATTCATCTCACTGAGTTGTGTCTGACAATTAGATCCCTGTTCAATACTTATTCAGATCAGTTCCCACTGCTTAACCTTGCCTCCACACTAAGCCAATCCTAGGCCTGTTGCCTGCTGAGGTTGGAATGCTCCACTAATGCTGTTGGAACCAACTCCCAAAACTAATGACTAACATTAAGTCTACACCATGCAAAACATTACGGAGTACGTTAACAAGTGTTTTATCTCACAGTTCAGGCTGTATTCATAGTTTCTGAACTGGAGAACCTCTTAGTGAACCCTGTTATAGTAAACATTCAATTACAAATGCCTCTTTTTCATTCAAATGTTGCCAACATAATGAAAATCTAAGTCTAAATTTAAAGATCCTGAGCAGCAATGGTCTTTTCAAGGGTCAGTCGAAACCAGGGTTATTGACTAGTTAGTCTTACATCAGTGAATTTCTCATTTATCTACTTTCTTTTTGAAAGATATTTTATTGAGGCGTTTATATTATAAATTTGAACACAATGGACAACAACACCCCACCAAACCAGCTAACATGGCTTTACATAACCAACACCCCAACAAATATTCCCCACCAATCTGCCCCCACCTTGTCCTACTCCCCCTGCCTCCCCCTTTTAACCCACCCTCCCTGCTGACAGCTTAATTTTTTCTAAAGAAGTCGATAAATGGCTGCCACCTCCGAGCGAACCCTTCCACCGAGCCCCTCAGGGCGAACTTAAATTTCTCAAGCCTGAGAAACCCCGCCAGGTCACTCACCCACACCCCCGACTTCGGGGGGTCCGAGTCCCTCCATTCTAGCAAGATCCGTCTCTGGGCTACCAGGGAGGCAAAGACCACGACATCGGCCTCTCTCGCCTCCTGGACTCTCATTTATTTTTAAATACCTTCCTCCTTGTTCAACAATGGAAATAACACGTTTTCAGGATCACAGTGGTTATTTCAATAGTCGGCCCCAAATCAGGGGCGAGATTCTCCGACCCCCCGCCGGGTCGGAGAATCGCCGGGGGCTGGCGTGAATCCCGCCCCCGCCGGTTGCCGAAGTCTCCGGCACCGGAGATTCGGCGGGGGCGGGAATTGCGCCGCGCCGGTTGGCGGGCCCCCCCGCTCGATTCTCCGGCCCGGATGGGCCGAAGTCCCTGCCGCTAAAATGCCTGTCCCGCCGGCGTAAATTAAATCACCTACCTTACTGGCGGGACAAGGCGGCGCGGGCGGGCTCCGGGGTCCTGGGGGGGGGCGCGGGGTGATCTGGCCCCGGGGGGTGCCCCCGCGGTGGCCTGGCCCGCGATCGGGGCCCACCGATCCACGGGCAGGCCTGGGCCGTGGGGGCACTCTTTCCCTTCCGCCTCCGCCACGGTCTCCACCATGGCGGAGGCGGAAGAGACTCCCTCCACTGCGAATGTGCGGGAATGCTGTCAGCGGCCGCTGACGCTCCCGTGCATGCGCCGCTTGGAGATGTCATTTCCGCGCCAGCTGGCGGGGCACCAAAGGCCTTTTCCGCCAGCTGGCGGGGCGGAAATTCGTCTGGCGCCGGCCTAGCCCCTCAATGTTGGGGCTTGGCCCCTAAAGATGCAGAGCATTCCGCACCTTTGGGGGGGCGCAATGCCTGTTTGATTTGCGCCGTTTTGGGCGCCAGTCGGCGGACATCGCGCCGTTTCCGGAGAATTTCGCCCCAGGGTCCCACCCATTACAGTTGTGGCATGCAGTAAATACTAATTCAGCAAGCCAGTGAAAATGTCCCAATCAAAGAATGGAGTGACATCCTAGTATCCACCAAACTTCTAAGCCATTGGAAGTCATCTCTGCTTTGCCATATTTTCCATGCTTCAGTTTCCCATTCCTGTAATGGCTGCTCACTCAGGCCAGGATGTAATTCACTTCTCTGGTGTCCAGCCTCTCCCATCTCTCTCGCACCTCCATCACTAATTGGGCAGATCCCTTCTCTAGGGTCATTAAGACTCTGACCCCATGAAAATCCTATTTCCTGGCAGGCTAACAGCAGAGGCAGGATCATGAGCCGGGATTAGTCACGCCACCTAATTTCTGCCTCGAATGGGAAAATCTGGCCCCCATTGCCCTTACACCAGTATCACTTTGGTCACTGAATCATTTTCCATCCTCCACCTTTTCATTTTTTCTCCATCCCTTTGATCTGAGCTCTTCCTTATGTTCATTTGTCATATCTTCCAATTTTCCCAGTGTTTCCTATTTGGTGTTTCAGATGTCCAGCATCTGCAGTAATTTGTTTGTTATTTTCACAATCAAATCATTTTTACAAATGTAATTATATATGCTTGTTGATATCATCTTCATTTATTTTTCATTGTTTCATTAAACGTTGTTGGTATTGGAAGAATCTGAAAGTGTTGAAACTTCTCATGGAGTGAAACACAGGTCACCAGCCTAATTATACTAACTACTCCTGAATTTCCCACAATGGCGTTGCAAGTTGCATTGACGTTTATGTACATTTTTCCACTGATCTTTCTTGTCAATCTCATCAATAGAAGCCAGGTCATAAAGTTCTGCAGTTAACAATTGGGGCCTGAATGTGTGGAACTTGTTTTTTTAAGTCCAATTTTCTTCATGAAAATTAAAGGTTGAAGCCAAAAAATCATTACTTGTGCATATTAGGCACAGCATGTCTAAAAAAATCCAATTGTGGAAGCATTTCAATTTTTAATGTGCCATTGTACTTTCAGTAAAACAAAATATCCAGTGCAGGTCTCAGTAATAATTATAATAAAAATGACTTCAGCATGTGTTGTGAAACACCTGCAATTTGATTTTCCTGTCCTGTTGTGTCACAGGTTTTAGGGAGTAAATTTACAGTCACGTCAGACCAGGCTGAGGAATAGCCTTTTCTAAAACTGACAAAGATCCTGGAGGGGCTTTCCCCAAAGCTCAGCTGTGGTACTGCCCCAATGACATTGATATCACCGTTATTTGAGGAGGGATCTCATAGAAACCTATAAAATTCTAACGGGACTGGACAGGGAGGATGTTCCCGATGTGCGGGTGTCCAGAACCAGCAGCCACAGTCTTAGGACAGAAATGAGGAGACATTTCTTACCCAGAGAGTGGTAAGACTGTGGAATTTGATACCACAGAAAGTAGTTGAGGCCAAAACATTTTGGGCGGGATTCTCCCGCCCCCCGAATTCTCCGGTGCCGGGGTTTTGGCAGGGGTGGGAATCGCAGCGGGCCGGTCGATGGCTGCTGGCAGCGGCCACCCTGGCGATTCTCTAGCCCACGATGGGCCGAGTGGCTGCCCGTTTTGAACGGGTCCCGCCGGCGTAAATCACAACAGGTCCTTACCAGCCGCTGTCAACCTCTACCATGGCCGGTGAGGAGAAGAACCCCCCCTGCGCATGTGCTGGGATGATGCCAGCACACGCTGGCGCTCCCACGCATGCGCCAACCCGCGCCGGCCGGCAGAAGCTCTTCGGCGGCGGTTGGTGTGGCGCCAAGCCCTTCTGCGCCAGCTGGCGTGGCGCCAAAATACTCCGGCGCCGGCCTAGCCCATGAAGGTGCGGAGGATTCACGAGACTTGGCTTGATCCAACTTAAAGTAATTTTTAGGGTGCACCTGACCAAGTCCAGGATGAGTCGCGTCTTTATATGGGTGTAGAACAGGTGCAAACGTTGTTCAGGAGGTCCGGCTAACCCCATGTACATGTTCTGGTGCTGTCCCAAACTTGTGGGTTTCTGGGTCCCCCTCTTTAGCACCATGTTGCCGATTCTGAAAATTGAGCTGGAATCCTGACCATTAGTGGCCACATTGGGGTGTCAGACTTGCCGGAGCTGCAGACAGGCGCAGGGGCAGGTGTGTGGCGTTGGCCTTGTTGATTGCTCGGAGTCAAGTACTGTTGGGGTGGAAGTCGGCGTCTCCACCCAGTGCCTCGGTGTGGCTGGGAGACCTGATGGAGTTCCGATACCTCGAGAAAATCAAGTACACCTTGAGGGGAGCAATCGAGATATTCTATCAGAGATGGCAGCTCTTTGTAGTCTATTTCAAGGAATTGGTCACCGTTAGTTATTAAGGGGGAGGGGGAGGGGGAGATGGGATGGGGGAGGGGTTAGGTTGAGCGAGGAGTTGTGGTATGTTTTATGTATGTAAATGTGTTTATTTTTTTCTTGTTATTTTGTATTATATAAAAGCAAAATGAATAAAATATTTTCTAAAAGATGTAGCACTTGGGGCGAAGTGGATCAAAGGATATGGGGCGAAGGTGGGATTAGGCTAATGGGTTGTATTACGATCCCGGGATACATTCATCACAATTGGATGATCAGCCTATCTATGTTTAAAGTATGTATTAAAGTTTTAAATATTAACAAACAATCCAAAAAAACACAAGAATGCAAATATTATAAACAAAGAAAAAGTAACTAACTTAAAAACGCTACCTAAAACCCCTAACAACTGATGGTGTCTAGATCTTTGAAAAAATAAATGAACAATTTCCATTTCAGGGAGGCGGTGATGTAGTCACTGGATTAGTAATTCAGAAACTCAGGGTAATGATCTGGGGACCTGGGTTCGAATCCCACCATGATGGTGGAATTTAAACCTCAATAAAATATCCTGAATTTAAAGTTGACCATGAAACCATTGTAGTAAATAATGCCGTCCTTACCTGGTCTGGCCGACATGTGACTACAGACCCATGGCAAGGTGGTTAATTCTCAAATGCCCATTGATCTGAAATGGCCTAGCAAGCCACTCAGTTGTATTCAACCACTATGAAAACACAAAAAAGAAATGAAACTGGACAGACCACCTGGTAGTGCTGGAAACAACAATGGCAAACTCTCCCTGTCACACTGAAATGTCCTCCTTCCTAACGTTTGCTTGTGCAAAAGTTGGAAGAGCTGTCTCACAGACTAGTCAAGTCATAGACATAATCATACCTTATAGACAATGTCCCAGTCACCATAATCACTATTCTGTACCGTCTCATCGGCAAGACAGACCCAGCCGATATGGGACACAGTGGTATACAGTTGGGCGGAGTTGCCCTGAGGGTCCTCAACATCGACTCCACAGCCCATGAAGCCTCATGGCTTCAGGTTAAACATGGGCATGAAACTTTCTGCCACGTATCGTCCACCATCAGCTGATGAACTCCTCCATGTTGAACACCACTTGGAGGAAGCACTGACGGCGGCAAGGACACAATATACTCTGGGTGGGGACTTCAATGTCCATCACCAACAGTGGCTCAGTCGTACCACCACAGACCCAGCTGGCCGGGTTCTAAAGGACTGCTGGACTGGAACTGCCTGACAGGGCTGAGTTTGCTATAATTGGCCTCATCCTCACCAATCTGCTTGCTACAGATGCATCTGTCCATGGCAGTATCGGTAGAAGTTACCACCGCACAGTCCTTGTGGAGACAAAGTTTCATCTTCACGTTGAGGATACATACCCTCCATTGTGTTGTGTGGCACTACCACCATGCTAAATGGGATAGATTTTGAACAGCTATAGCAACTCAAGACTGGGCTGTGAAGGTCATCAGAGCAGTTAGTGTGAGAAGGTTAGATTATAGTTTATACCAATTGGTGAGATTAGCAGTAGGTGAGTGTAGTTAGATGTTATTGATCAATTCTGTATTTTAAAAGGGCTAAGTGTCGAAACCCAGTTTAGTAGTGTAAATAAAGTCATAGCTTTGTTTAAGTAAAAGCTATACTGTGGTCTTTGTGGAACACTATGGAAGCCATCCTAAATAAGCAACACTAAGAACACCACAACAACTCTGTAGTCCTGCCGCATCGAGCTGTGAATGGTGGTGCACAATTAAACAACTCACTGGAGGAGGAGGCTCCACAAATATTCCCATCCTCAACGATGGAGGAGCCCAGCACATCTGTTCAAAAGACAAAGCTGAAGCATTCGCAACAACCTTCAGCCAGAAGTGCCGAGTGGATGATCCATCTCGGTCTCCTCCGGAGGCCCCAGCATCACAGGTGTCAGTCTTCAGCCAATACGATTCACTTCATGTGATATCAAGATACTGCTGACGGCACTGGATACTGCAAAGGCTATGAGCCCTGATAATATTCCGGCAATAGTACTGAAGACTTGCGCTCCAGAACTTGCCGTAACCCTAGCCAAGCTGTTCCAGCACAGCTACAACACTGGCATCTACCAGGCAAGGTGGAAAATTGCCCAGGTGTGTCCTATACACAAGAAACAGGACAAATCCAACCCAGCCAATTACTGGGACATCTACTATCCATCATCAGCAAAGTAATGAAGGAGTCATTGACAGTGCTATCAAGCGGCACTTACTCAGCAACAGCCTGTTCACGGACACTCAGTTTGGTTCACTCAGACTCTGATCTCATTACAGCCTTGGTTCAAACATGGATGAAAGAGCTGAATGCCAGAGGTAAGATGAGAGTAACTGCCCTTGACATCAAGGCAGCATTTGATGAACATGGCATCAAAGAGCCCTGGCAAAACTGGAGTCAATGGGTATCAGGGGGAAAATCATACCTGGCACAAAGGAAGATGATTGTGTTGGTTGGAGGTCACTGATCTCAGCTCCAGGACATCACTGCAGGAGTTTCTCCAGGGTAGTAATGTAGGCCCAGCCATCTTCAGCTGCTTCATCAATGACCTGCCTTCCATCATAAGATCAGAAGTGGGGATGTTTGCAGGTGACCGCACAATATTCAGTACCATTCACGACTCCTCAGATAATGAAGCAGTCCATGTCCAATTGCAGCAAGACCTGGACAATATCCAGGGTTAGCTTGACAGGTGGCAAGTTACCTTTCCGGCACACAAGGGCCAGGCAAAAACCATTTCCTACAAGAGGATCTAACCATCGCTTCTTGATATTCGATGGCATTACCATCATTGAATCCCCCACAATCAACATCCTGGGGGTCACCATTGATCAGAAATTAGATTGGACTAGCAATAGTAATACTATAGCTACCAGAACAGGTCAAAGGTTATCCTACATCGAGTAACTCACATCCTGACCACCACCCCCCTGTAAAACTAATCTACCATCTACAAGGCACAAGTCAGGAGTGCGATGGAATACTCTTCACTTGCCTGGATGAGTGCAGCTCCAACAACACTCAAGAAGTTCGATACCATCCAGATCAAAGCAGCCTGCTTGATTGGCACCCCTTCCACAAATATTCAATCCCTCCACCACTGGCGCACAGTAGCAGCAGTGTGTATCATCGACAAAATGCACTGCAGTAACTTGCCTTCGGCAGCACCTTCCAAATGGCTTTTTCCTGCTCCTATTTCCAATGTTTCTATGTTTCTGATGCTGATCTGTTCCATGGTCTTTTCTGCAAGGCAGTCATCTTATTTTCATTTGCAGTGAGCAAACAACGGCCGATTGAGCTAGAAACCCAATGTCACTGAATTCCTGCATGCCCTGACACGTGTATGAATATAGTCATGAAAGTCTCGAGAACTCTTCCCCCGAATGGCTATGGATGCTGGGTCAAGTGATAGCTTCAAGACTGAGACCAAGGTTGGGGGGAGAGAATTCTAAATCCGCTCAATGGGCATGTGTGAGGCTGGGAGACACGTAATAATAATTATAATAATAATCTTTATTAGTGTCACAAGTAGGCTTACATTAACACTGCAATGAAGTTACTGTGAAAATCCCCTAGTTGCCACACTCGGGCGCCTGTTCGGGTAAACTGAGGGAGAATTCAAAATGCCCAATTCACCTAACAGCATGTCTTTCGGGACTGTGGGAGGAAACCGGAGCACCCGGAGGAAACCCATGCAAACGCGAGGAGAACATGCAAACTCCGCACAGACAGTGACCCAAGCCGGGAATCGAACCTGGGTCCCTGGCGCTGTGAAGCAACAGTGCTAACCACTGTGCTTCCGTGCCACCTTACCGTAACATCAGATGGGTCACTAGCCCACCGCCTTCCCGTCCACCCTGAGCTGTTTCCCATAATATGGTGGGTGAGTATGGCATCAGCCGGCCAGCCCACCCTCAGGCTTATTGGCTGCCATAACAGGGTGGATGATGGCAGGCGGAGGACAGAGATCAGCCTGCTTTTTCACCAACTATGATAAAAGTGGATGGGGACGCTACTTCATTTGGGCTGTGCCCCTTGTGCCTTCCCCTTCCCTAGGGTCTTCGATAACTTCCCCCGCCACCGCAAAAGGTCCAACATACCGTAGTCTGGCAGCAATGACACGTCTTCCTGGGGACTTCCTTGTACTCCCAGCATAAGCAAGTAGTGACTGCCGCTGGGAGTACTGAGTGAGTGGGGCTTCCCACATTCACCTTGTTAAAGCTGCCCCCAGTGTATTATCATTGCGGGGCAGCCTTTTTTTATGTTGGTCGGTTCTGAGGGGGTGGATGGGTGCAAGCAATCTGTATAATCCAGCCCCAAATTTGATAACACGTTGAGATTGCAATATTTGTCGGCTCAGGCACAAACGGCCCCTGTCTATATCTGGGCCTCCGCCAAAGTGCTTTCTGGAGTAGCTAATTCTGATGACTGGAATCCATGAAGCATAGTAGTTTTATGAAAGTTCTGATCTTATCTTTCTAATGAAAGCTTTGTGTTGTAAACTCACCCAATTTACTATGAAATGTATAATTTGAACAGTATGCTCTGTGTTTTAAACAACTGATGCAAGAAAAAAGTGAATTAAATGGTCTCTAATATCTTGCTTATCTTTTACGCACTACACACTTTTAATGAATGCCCAAGTAAATCAGAACAAGTCTGTTCATACAGCACGTCTCCTATATATGGGGGCACTGGTGGAAACCCAGAATCGGGACTATAATGATAATGTTGCAAATCCTCCATAAAGCTGAGCTCATCCAAAACTCTTCTTTCCATATCTTAACTCTCACCAAGTTCCATTTACCCATCATCCTTGTGCTTACTAACTCACATCTGGGTGCCAGTTGAGCAATGCCTCCATTTTAACATTTTCACCTTGTATTCAATACCCTCTATGATCTCACCCTTCCCTATCCCCACAACCTCTCCCAGCGCAACAAACATCTGAAAAATCTGCCTTCCACCAACTCTGGCTTTTTGAGCATCCCTACTGGCTTTGACCCACCGTTGCTCATTGTGTCTATGGGCTAGAATCGTTAAACTTTCCTCTGAAACCTCTCCGTATTTCTCCTCTCCTTAACATTTTTCTGAAAATCTACCTTTTTGACCAAGTTTTAGGTCACTTTTCTTCAGTGGTTCAGTGTCAATTTTCTTTCTGTAAGCTTCCTGGTGAAGTGCAGGGAACATTTTACTACTCAAATTCCTATAAGAATGCAAGTTATTGTTAAAAATCTTTTTCCCATTAGTACATTGGAAAAATGTATAACATTTCCCTTGTTCAATGTGGGAAAGACCAAAACCATCATCTTTGGCTTTGCATTAACTCGATGCATTAACTTGATTCCCCTCGCTGCCAACTCTGGATGAACTTGGCTGTGATTTGGCATATTCATATTCAACGCTCACCCGAGTTGTACAACCCCTTTCCTCTCTGTCATCAATGCTACTTACTTCCATCTCTGCAACATTACCTAACTTGACCACTGCTGATGAAATCTTCCGACACGGGGCTGGATTAAGACCATAAGACCATAAGACATAGGAGCGGAAGTAAGGCCATTCAGCCCATCGAGTCCACTCCACCATTCAATCATGGCTGATTTCAACTCCATTTACCCGCTCTCTCTCCATAGCCCTTAATTCCTCGAGAAATCAAGAATTTATCAACTTCTGTCTGAAAGACACTCAACGTCCCGGCCTCCACCGCCCTCTGTGGCAATGAATTCCACAGACCCACCACTCTCTGGCTGAAGAAATTTCTCCTCATCTCTGTTCTAAAGTGACTCCCTTTTATTCTAAGGCCGTGCCCCCAGGTCCTAGTCTCCCCTGTTAATGGAAACAACTTCCCTACATCCACCCTATCTAAGCCATTCATTATCTTGTAAGTTTCTATTAGATCTCCCCTGAACCTCCTAAACTCCAATGAATATAATCCCAGGATCCTCAGACGTTCATCGTATGTTAGGCCTACCATTCCTGGGATCATCCGTGTGAATCTCCGCTGGACCCGCTCCAGTGCCAGTATGTCCTTCCTGAGGTGTGGGGCCCAAAATTGCTCACAGTATTCTAAATGGGGCCTAACTAATGCTTTATAAAGCTTCAGAAGTACATCCCTGCTTTTATATTCCAAGCCTCTTGAGATGAATGACAACATTGCATTTGCTTTCTTAATTACGGACGCAACCTGCAAGTTTACCTTTAGAGAATCCTGGACTAGGACTCCCAAGTCCCTTTGCACTTCAGCATTATGAATTTTGTCACCGTTTAGAAAATAGTCCACGCCTCTATTCTTTTTTCCAAAGTGCAAGACCTCTCACTTGCCCACGTTGAATTTCATCAGCCATTTCTTGGACCACTCTCCTAAACTGTCTAAATCTTTCTGAAGCCTCCCCACCTCCTCCATACTACCTGCCCCTCCACCTATCTTTGTATCATCGGCAAACGTCGCCAGAATGCCCTCAGTCCCGTCATCTAGATCGTTAATATATAAATAGAACAGCTGTGGCCCCAACACTGAACCCTGCGGGACACCACTCGTCACCGGTTGCCATTCCGAAAAAGAACCTTTTATCCCAACTCTCTGCCTTCTGCCTGACAGCCAATCGTCAATCCATGTTAGTACCTTGCCTCGAATACCATGGGCCCTTATTTTTTACTCAGCCGTCTCCCGTGAGGCACCTTATCAAAGGCCTTTTGGAAGTCAAGATAGATAACATCCATTGGCTCTCCTTGGTCTAACCTATTTGTTATCACTTCAAAGAACTCTAACAGGTTTGTCAGGCACGACCTCCCCTTACTAAATCCATGCTGACTTGTCCTAATCCGACCCTGCACTTCCAAGAATTTAGAAATCTCATCCTTAACAATGGATTCTAGAATCTTGCCAACAACCGAGGTTAGGCTAATTGGCCTATAATTTTCCATCTTTTTCCTTGTTCCCTTTTTGAACAGGGGGGTTACAACAGCGAATTTCCAATCCTCTGATACTTTCCCTGACTCCAGTGACTTTTGAAATATCATCACCAACGCCTCCACTATTTCTTCAGCTATCTCCTTTAGAACTCTAGGATGTAGCCCATCTGGGCCCGGAGATTTATCAATTTTTAGACCTCTTAGTTTCTCTAGCACTTTCTCCTTTGTGATGGCTACCATATTCAACTCTGTCCCCTGACTCTACGGAATTGTTGGGATATTACTCATGTCTTCTACTGTGAAGACTGACGCAAAGTACTTATTCAGTTCCTCGGCTATTTCCTTGTCTCCCATCACAAAATTACCAGCGTCATTTTGGTGCGGCCCAATGTCAACTTTTGCCTCCCGTTTGTTTTTAATGTATTTAAAGAAACTTTTACTATCATTCCTAATGTTACTGGCTAGCCTACCTTCAAATTTGATCCTCTCTTTCCTTATCTCTCTTTGTTATCCTCTGTTTGTTTTTGTAGCCTTCCCAATCTTCTGACTTCCCACTACTCTTTGCCACATTATAGGCTTTCTCTTTTGCTTTGATGCATTCCCTAACTTCCTTTGTCAGCCATGGCTGCCTAATCCCCCCTCTGATAACCTTTCTTTTCTTTGGGATGAACCTCTGTACTGTGTCCTCAATTACTCCCAGAAACTCCTGCCATTGCTGTTCTACTGTCTTTCCCACTAGGCTCTGCTCCCAGTCGATTTTCGTCAGTTCCTCCCTCATGCCCCTGTAGTTACCTTTATTTAACTGTAACACCTTTACATCTGATTCTACCTTCTTTCTTTCGAATTGGAGATTGAATTCGACCATATTATGATCACTGCCTCCTAAGTGCTCCCTTACTTTAAGATCTTTAATCAAGTCTGGCTCATTACAAACCACTAAGTCCAGAATGGCCTGTTCCCTCGTGGGCTCCATCACAAGCTGTTCCAAAAAGCCCTCCTATAAACATTCAATGAATTCCCTTTCCTTGGGTCCACTGGCAGTATTATTTACCCAGTCCACCTGCATATTAAAGTCCCCCATGATCACTGTGACCTTGCCTTTCTGACATGCACTTTCTATTTCGTGGTGCATCTTGTGCCCCTGGTCCTGACCACTGTTAGGAGGCCTGTACATAACTCCCATTATGGTTTTTTTGCCTTTGTGGTTCCTCAACTCTACCCACACAGACTCCACATCATCCGATCCTATGTCATTTAGTGCTATTGATTTAATTTCATCCTAATTAACAACGCAACCCCGCCCCCTCTGCCCACCTCCCTGTCTTTTCGATAGGTTGTGAATCCCTGGATGTTTAAATGCCAGTCCTGAACCCCCTGCAACCATGTCTCTGTGATGCCTACCACATCATACCTGCCAGTCACAATCTGGGCCACAAGCTCATTTACCTTGTTCCGTACACTGCGCGCATTTAAATATAGCACCTTTATATTGACCGTCCCTTTTTGTTTTCTTAGTGTGGTGGACCTTGGTTTACTGAGCCTTTCCATACACTGTGTCATATTTTGTGGGATGGGGATTATTGTAACCTCTCCTGAGTTCTGTCTTTTCGTGCTTTTTTGTATTCCTGAGCAGCTACGCTTCCCACTGATTACTTCACCTCTTGGTTCCCTGACTTTCCCTTTCCCCCCAATCTTTAGTTTAAAGTCCTATTGACCACCCTATTTACTCTTTTCGCCAGAACACTGGTCCCAGCTCGGTTCAGGTGGAGACCATCCCAACGGTATAGGTCCCCCCTGTCCCAAAACTGATGCCAGTGTCCCATGGAAAGGAACCCCTCATTCCCACACCACTCTTTCAGCCACGTGTTAACTTCCCTTATTCTTGCCTCCCTATGCCAATTTGCACGTTGCTCGGGCAGTAATCCGGAGATTATGACCCTTGAGGACCTGTTTTTTAATTTGAATCCTAGCTCTTTATAATCTCTAAACAGGTCCTCTTTCCTAGACTTGCCTATGTTGTTGGTACCGACATGGACCACAACAACTGGATCCTCCCCCTCCCTCTCCAGTATCCTTTCAAGCCGGTCAGAGATGTCCCGCACCCTAGCACCGGGCAGGCAACATACCATGCGGGACTCTTTATCCTGCTCACAAAGGATACTATCTATCCCCCTGATAATAGAATCCCCTACAACTACAACTTGCCTATTTACTCCCTCCCCTTGAATGGCCTGCTGAACCATGGTGCCTTGGTCAGCTGACTCATCCTTCCTGCAACCCTGTTCGCCATCCACACAGGGAGCAAGTGCCTCATACCTGTTGGACAGAGTCAAGGGCTGAGGCTCCTGAGTTCCTGACTGCTGGTTCCCTTTACCTGCCTGACTTGCAGTCACACCCTGCTGTCCCTGGCCACTGGCAGGATTTAAACTACTTACTCTGACGGGTGTGACTGCCTCCTGAAACACAGTGTCCAGGTAAGTCTCCCCCTCCCGGATGTGCCTCAGTGTTTGAAGCTCAGACTCCAGCTCATCAACTCTGAGCCGGAGCTCTTCGAGCAGCCAACACTTACTGCAGATGTGGTCGCTACAGCTCGCAATGGGATCTGCCAGCTCCCACATCAAGCAGCTAAAGCACATCACTTCTTCCGTCCCACCCGCCACAAGAACGCCACGGGCTGGACGCGGACAATGGAAAAGTCCATTGTCCTCAGGCGGGATTCTGGTCGCTGGGCAGACGCGGACAGAGTATCACGTCCATGATTTTGTCAACTGAAGGCTTGCGCTCCCCTCACTGGCCCCCCACACTCTATAAACTCCATTCACCATTTTGTTGACCTTTTGCTGTATGTATCCCGTCACGCATCAACTCCTGCTTGTTCAACATTCCTGCCCCTTCACTGGCTCCCTATATCCCAGCACATTCAATTCAAAATCCTTGCCCTTCATCTATAAATCCCTCCACAATCTTGCCCCATACTGTTCCTGTAATTCCCTCCTGAACATTTGTTACTCTGGATCTAGTGCCCCTCACACTGGAGGCTGAATCTTTAGGGGCACAATTCACCCAAAAAATGATTAAGGGCACAATTATTAAGGGCAGGATTCAGCGGACTCAAGTTATAGAATGGCACGTTTAGTGGGGTGTTTCTCGGCGGCTGACACTTTGGGCGGGATTCTCCGACCCCCCGCCGGGTCAGAGAATCACCGGGGGGGGGGGGGGGGGGGGGTGACGTGAATCCCGCCCTATCGCTCCGACACCAGCTGCCGAATTCTCCGGCGCTGGTCTTTGGGTGGGGGCGAGGATCGCGTCGCGCCAGTCGGGGGCTGTTGCCAGTGGACCCCCCCCCGGCGGTTCTCCGGGCCCCAATGGGCATGCGCCAGAACACCCTGGCGCTCCTGCACATGCGCCATGTCACGCCGACCGGCAGAGGCCATTCGGCGCCTGTTGGCACGGCGCCAACCACTTCAGCGCCAGCCTAGCCCCCGGAAGTGCGGAGGATTCCACACTTTCCGGGCGGCCCGACGCCGGAGCGGTTCACGCCACTCTTTGGCGCCGGTACGACCCGCCCCGCCAGTTGCAGCAGAATCCCACCTTGTATTTCAACGGCACTTTGCCTTTATATTGGCCTCGGTGAGGAACTCCCCATTGAGTGCATCCTTTAAATCATTTGCAGCACTGCCGAGCTCAACTCGCTAGTGCAGGAAGACTACGCAGATTCTGGGATGCCATTTTTGAAGGCAGCCCCAAACCTTCCACCCCACTGCAACTTCAAGAGCCCCCCATTTCACTCAACTTACCTCCTCAGAGGTCCTTGAGCCCTCCTCACCACACCTCTTGTGGGGAAGGCCCCCCCAGGTTTGATTCCTGGCCTGGGCAACCTGGCACCTGGGTACCTGGCACAATGGGCAGTGCTACTTGGACACTGGCAGTGCCAGGGTGCCACCCTGCCCTGTTTCCAACCACATGGACCCCACACCCCAGTGAGACCCTCCGAGGTGTCATCACGACTTTGTGAACCAGTACCAAAAGACAGCCGGTTGAGGCCTCGCTGGCGAGGCTGGTGAATGCTGTGCCAGGTGAATTGGGTGAGCGCATAATTAAATGAGCGATCTCACCCAGCGATAGCGCAATCCAGATGGTGCTGCTCCACGAGATTCCGTTGATATCACAAGACGTTTTGAACGTCATGAATCTCAATCCAGGCCCCTTGCGAGATTCAATGGCCCCGGCCCAACACTAAGTTGGGCGTGATGAGGCTACTGAATTGTGCCCGAAGTGTCATTTGGGCGGTTTGGCTGTGTGTTTCCCACCGGCTTTTTGAGTGGATTCCAGACCTGTATTCACACACACTTAGGGCGCGGTTTGATGGCTGTGTCGTGCTTGAGCGAGAGTGCGACGCGGCTGTTCGAATGCAGAAGATGCCAAAATTGGAAACTGCGACGAGTGCCAATGAGTTTGCAATTTAACTGGCCTGCTCCCATTGGCAAAATCAGAATCCCACGTGGCATGAAACCAATTATCACCAATTAAAACCAATCTCCATACAATTAACGGGAAAGACCCCCACCTAATGGCCTCCCGTGATCTAACCACCTCTCAGTAAGTGATCATGCGGGTGCTGATTAGTACTCCTTTTAAAAAATGTGAAGTTGGCCGAAAGGAGGCTGTGGGGATCCGAGGAGGTGAGCAACCATCTTCGCTCCCGCAATGAGCCTAGGGGCACTGGGGTTGCTGCCCCGGTGCTCTGGTGTGGGGGAGACCCCGTAGGGGCAGCCTCAGTCTGGGGTGGGTGGATTGCCGTCAGTGGAGGGGCTGAGGGTGAGGTGGGTGTCTCACCGTCCATGAGTCCGTGATGCCACACCTGGATCATGTGTACCCATAATGGGGGCAACCCCAGCCCCTGCCTCTCCGTCCCACTGACCACCCATAACTCCCGCTGACCGTGAAGGCCTCTGGCCTCTGGCCCCCCAAGTGAGCACACCCTTCTATGCAGTCGCTGAGGCCCCCCTTTTACTCCTCCCCCCCTTTCGGCACCTCCCTTTCAGGACCCATCCCCGCTTCACCTCCCCCAAATTTCATACCCCCCTTCATCTCCCCTTTCATGGGCATGGTCTCCCTCAGGTCCTCCCCAGTCTGGCATCTGGGCACTGCTTATGACACCCTGGCTTTGCCAATCTGGCACCCAGCCCTGCCCCCTACTACTGGCCTTTGAGACCCCCCAGCCATTATACCTGGTTTCTGCTTGTGGAGACCAGTACCAATCGGCACCCGGATGAGGCCTCCCCATTGCGGCCAAAGAATGCAACCTCAATCCGGCCGCACATATTTAGATGAACCTAAGTGCTCATTTAAATATAATTACCTGGATCATGCCCTCTCTGGGCACCGTGGGTCAGGTGACTCACGTGCAGTTTTGCGCCCTGCACTCTCCCGCGATGCTCGCAGTGCAATGGGATCAGCACCGGGTGCAACGCGCTGGGAAAATTGTGCCCGAGGTCTCTTGGTCCTAGTATCTGGAAATCTTCACTCGCGCCATTTTTAAAAAACCTGCTCAAAACCCACTGTTCCGCCAAGATTTTGGTTATCTTTTTTTGAAATAAATTTAGTGTACCCAATTCTTTTTTTCCCAATTAAGGGGCAATTTAGCGTGACCAATCCACCTACCCTGCACATCTTTGGGTTGTGGGGGTGAGACCCACGCCAATACGGGGAGAATGTGCAAACTCCACACGGACAGTGACCGGGGCCGAGATCGAACCCGTGACTTAGCGGCGTGAGGAAGGCAGTGCTAACCACTGCACCGCAGTGCTAACCACTGTGCCACGGTTATTTTTCTTAATCTCTCACATCCTGCTCCAGTATAAGTTTTCCTTACAGTTAATCTTGGGATGTTTCTTTATGTTAAAGGCGCTATATAAATCCAATTGTTGTTACGTAACATGGTTCGAAACATTCTTAAGGTGCATATAGTACTTTTGTTGTTCTCTGCTCAAAACCTTATCCTCAGTGATTTAGATGAATTAAAATGAATACTTTTTCCTGAACATTTCACAGCGTGTTTGAATATTTGCTTAAGATTCAAGTACATTTATTTATTTGTTTGTTTTTTCCTCCCCCCCCTTCAAATTATTTTTTTATCATTTGTTTACATCACCATAAAACATTTTAGTCTCTCTCATTTCCCATGGAGGATTTATGGGTCTTGTTGAAAAAACTGTATGCGTAAATTTTCCCACAGTGATCACCCTGATTATCGATGATCATTCACCAGGTTGGAATCACTCATTGACTTTGACAGCACCTACTCCCTTAAAGTCCTTCCTGACCATCCCCATTCATGCAATCACGGGCCCCGCTCTTCGCCAAAGTTTAATTGGCAAGATTATTTTTGATGTGTTGTTATCTATTGTAGATGTCATGTGACATGGGTTCTTGGGAACTGGGTACTGTAGCTTCACAGGAAGGGTGGTATTCAATGAAGCTGATGGGGGTCTTGCCCATAGGCTGAGGAGCTGACGCGAGCCCTACATCGCCTCTTTTGGGAAGGCCTGGGATATTAGGTGCCAGACTGCGCATTGTCGAGCCTTCTCTGTGAGCCCATGGCACCATCGAGAACTGCTGGTCAATCAGAGGCTGGCAGTTCTATCGAAAGGCAATGCCAATGAGCTGGTGGTGAATGCTGCCAGTGTGACACTCATCCGAGGCCTAGTATCGTCAATAGATCTCTGGCCACAGTTGAGTGATGGTGGGTGCGGATGGTTGGGGGGGTGGGTGGGTGGGGGGGAGGCAGGGGGGATGGTGGTAATAGGGAGATTGGCAGGAATGGCAGGAGTTTGGCTCAGTGGGGTTGGGAAGAGGTGGGTACAAGTGAGGGGAGATTTGGAAAGTTGAAGAGAAAAGACAAGGCAGTAGTGCAGGAATGTGCAAATAGCCTAATAATAATAATATTTTTTAGTGTCACAAGTGGGCTTATATTAACTCTGCAATGAAGTTACTGTGAAAATTCCCTAGTCGCCACATTGCGGCGCCTGTTCGAGTACACTGAGGGAGAATTCAGAATGTCCAATTCACCTAACAAACAAATCTTTCGGGACTTGTGGGAGGAACTGGAGCGCCCGCAGGAAATCCACGCAGACACGGGGAGAACGTGCAGACTTCGCACAAGCAGTGACCCAAACCGGGAATTGAACCTGAGACCCTGGAGCTGTGAAGCAACAGTGCTAACCACTGAGCTACCATGCCGCCCCTGTAAGAGCTTTTACAAGTATATAAAAAGGAAAAGCATAGCTAAAGTAGAAGCATCTTTAAATAATTTTGCATGGCAAGGGATAATGGATTGATTCTGGACGCTGCTCCCAGCACTAGTGCGAAATAGAAGTGGTTCAGCTCTGGTGGGAGAATGTAGTTTCCTGAATGGAGTATCTTGCCCATTATGTAAAGGGGGTTGGTGGCGGGTAGCTAAAAGTATTATCCCAAGTGTCACAGCTACAGCACAATCTCACAGCCTCAAATATCAATGGATCACATTTGGTTTACTTATAATATTGTTAAAACATAGCAAGACAAAGGCGAGAGAAAATGTAATGGATTATGACTGTTCCTGCAGTCTCAATTTATTGCAATTTTGTTGCTGCAGTAAGTCCTCAGCTGTTTTGGTTAAAAGACAAAGTCATCCTAAAAGTTAGTTTGGAATACATTGTTATTAGTTTGTTTGAGTGCACACATTGCTGCAATATGTACTGAAATCGTATTGTGGTGTTATTACAATGAGGTTCCCTCCAGCCCTTCTCCCTCTCCCAAATAAAATGCTGACCACTTCCTCTCATGTAGATGACTCACCTTTAAGATGCACTCTGTTTTCTCTTCAAATCAGTATTGTCCAACAGAAACTACTTCCTAGCCACAGTCGTGGATACAGCTGCACTGGTATTCTGAGTAGAAAACACATTACACTCATACACAATACAGGTAAATGCACCAATATCATAAAGAGTAGTGGAGCTCTAGAACTCTTTAAAAAGCTGTTGAGGTTCGGCGAGTTCAAAATTTCAAAATTTGAATGGATAATGTTATGAAACCAATTAAATGGGGTTAAGACACAACAATTACATAATTGAATGGTGCAATAGAAGTCAGGGGCTGAACAGCCTCTTCTTTCATCGATGTACATATATTTCATGGGCATTATTACTAAACAAACATTTTTCAGCTTTCAGAAACCAGGCATGCACACAGTCTGTTTACTTGTCGTACTATTTTCATTGTAACTCCTGACACTGATTGGCCAGGCATCAGGAACAGTTGCACATAGTACTTATGCAACTGTGCCCGCACTATGCCCGCTGGTACATAAACGGTTCCTCCCCCCGTTGATGTCACTGGTGCTCTCCTGTTGGCAGTGCAAGTTCTGGTTTGTGCTCCACTCAGCCACTGTGCCCTGTTATTCACTTGGCACACATCCTCTGCCAGCACAAGCCCTTGCCAGTCTGAGACCTCGCCATCTGTCTCCCCCGCGTTGACCTGATTTCTTTACCGTCCACTCCCTCCACCATCCTGGATCCTCGCCCGCCCTCTCTGGAGCCTCTTCTGGCCGCAGTTATTACCTCACTGGCACTTTCCTGAAACCTCGCTATGCAGTGCTCAGTCAAAGTGTATCCCAGTAAGCAGAGTGTACCGACTGCCAATTGGGTTGTTTCTACTGAGGTTAACATGGCACTCTAATCCAGAGGGAATTCCATAACTCTTCGTCAGCATTCCTACAGATCTGCAGAATGGGCAGCATGGTAGCACAGTGGGTAACACTGTTGCTTCACAGCTCCAGGGTCCCAGGTTTGATTCCCACTTGGGTCGCTGTCTGTGCGGAGTCTGCACGTTCTCCCCATGTCTGCGTGGGTTTCCCCCGGGTGCTCCGGTTTCCTCCCACAAGTCCAGAAAGGCGTGCTGTTAGGTAATTTGGACATTCTGAATTCTCCATTTGTGTACCCAAACAGGTGCCGGAATGAGACGACAAGGGACTTTTCACAGTAACTTCATTGCAGTGTTAATGTATGCCTACTTGTGCCATTAAAGATTATTATTATTGTTATTCATCTGAGTTTTTCCGTTGCTGCCAGTGACATAATGGGCAATGCAAAGCGAGACCTGGGAAGTGGGCCTCTGCAGTTAAAGCATCACCAAACCCAGCCACCATTTTACGAATAAACACGCAAAAGGGTAAAGTCAACATGTAAGGCCATGTATATATGATATTAATATCACATGCCTAACTACTGTATCTAATGCTCACGGTTTATTCAGCAATTGGAAATGCAATTAGCTATACCTGGATTCCCAATTAACCACGTAAGCCAAGTTACAGGTTTTTCTTCACAGATTGGGTGGGTGGTCGCCAATCCTCACAGGCTCTACTGGAGTCTCCCGGAATTAAAGGTTATTCTCCCTGGATACACTTGCAAGTACTCTGGGAGGAGAATCATAGGGATATCTTTATTTTGCTCCTGTGGGATGTAAAACCAACAATAGGTTTGCAAAGTGCAATGTAGTGTGGTCGTCACCACTGTTATATTATATTGTATATATGGGTATTACTGTAAGGCCCCTGTACTACAGGTACAGGGGTAGATCCCTGCCTGCTGGCTCCGCCCAGTAGGCGGAGTATAAATGTGTGTGCTCTCTGAACAGCAGTCATTTCGTAAGCTGCTGTAGGAAGCCACACATCTCTGTGTAATAAAGCCTCGATTACATTCTACTCGCACCTCGTCGTAATTGATAGTGCATCAATTTATTACACAGAGATTTTTCAGAGATGGACCTCCGCATCAAGCCGGATCGCCTGCAGCTGCATCCTCAGCAGACAACACCAAAAAGGACTTCCAACATTGGCTATCTTGCTTTGAAGCGTACATCGGGTCTGCGCCAGACCCAATCTCAGAAGCACAGAAGCTCCAGATTCTGTACATGTGGCTAAGCTCCAATGTTTTTCCCCTCGTCCAGGACGCACCTACATACGCAGAGGCCATGGTGCCACTGAAGGAGAAATACGCTCAGCGAACCAACAAGATTTACGCCAGGCATCTCCTATCCACGCGGCACCAACTTCCCGGTGAGTCCGTGGAAGATTTTGGGTGTGCCCTGCTCGCCCTGGTGAGAGACTGTGACTGCCAGGCCGTTTCGGCCACTGAACATTCAAACCTGCTAATGAGAGATGCGTTCGTTCTGGACATATAGTCTGACTTCATCCGCCAGTGCCTCTTAGAAGGGGCCACAATTGACCTCACGGCGACCAAGAAACTAGCGTTCTCACTCACGGTCACCTCACGCAACGTACAGGCTTATGCCCCCGACTGCACGGCCCACCCCCCCTGTGCATCGTGGACCCCGCCAGCGGCCATCCTATCGTGGACCCCATCAGCGACCGCCGTCAGCCAACCCCACGCCTGCGCCGCGCGGCAGCCAACCAACCCCGGGGGACCCAAGTGCTACTTCTGCGGACAGACAAAACACCCCCGGCAGCGCTGCCCGGCGCGGAGCGCGCTCTGCAAGGCCTGAGGCAAGAAGGGACATTTTGCTGCAGTGTGCCAGGCCCACTCAGTCGCCGCTATTATCCCGGCACCCCCCACGTGCAGCCAGTGGGCGCCGCCAGCTTCCTCTCCTCAGACCACATGCGGCCTGTGGGCGCCGCCATCTTGCTCCATTTACACCATGTGCGGCCCGTGGGCACTGCCATCTTGCTTGCCTCAGAACTAATGAGCACCGCCACCTTGCCTGCTCCAGGACACATGCGGCCCGAGGGCGCCACCATCTTACCCGCCTCAGGTCGCCTGCCCTTTGGGCACCTCATCGGGCTGCACATCGCCTGCAACCGCCGACAACCAGCCGAGTCTCTCCTCGGTCGCGATCGACCAGTCTCGACCACATAACCTCGTGACCGCTTTGACAAAGGTGAAGGTCGACGGGCACGAGATATCCTGCCTTCTGTACTCCGGGCGCACTGAGAGCTTCATCCACCCCGATACGGTAAGGCGCTGCTCCCCGCTAACCGAAGAATCTCCCCGGCCACCGGATCACACTCTGGTGCAATCCAGGGGTGCTGCATCACCACCCTCACCGTCCAGGGCATAGAGTTCAGCGACTTCCGGCTCTTCGTCCTCCCCAACCTCTGCGCTGCCTTGCTACTCAGCCTGGACTTCCAGTGCAACCTCCAGAGCCTAACCCTGAAATTTGGCGGGCCCCTACCACCCCTTACTGTTTGCGGCCTCGCAACCCTTAAGGTCGACCCGCCTTCCCTGATGGCAAACCTCATCCTGGATTGCAAACCCGTCGCCACCAGGAGCAGACAGTACAGCGCCCAGGACAGGACCTTCATCAGGTCTGAGGTCCAGCGGCTGCTGCGGGAAGGTATCATCGAGGCCAGCAACAGCCCCTGGAGAGCCCAAGTGGTAGTGGTGAAAACCGGGGAGAAAAACAGGATGGTCATTGACTACAGTCAGACCATCAATCGGTACACGCAGCTCACGCGTACCCGCTCCCACGCATATCTGATATGGTCAATCAGATTGCGCAAGACCAGGTCTTCGCGACAGTGGACCTGAAATCTGCCTACCACCAGCTCCCCATCCGTAAGGCGGACCGCCCGTACACCGCATTTGAAGCAGACGGCCGCCTTTACCATTTTCTTAGGGTTCCCTTCGGCGTCACCAACAGGGTCTCGGTCTTCCAGCGAGAGATGGACCGAATGGTTGACCGGTACGGGCTGCGGGCCACTTTCCCGTACCTGGACAATGTCACCATCTGCGGCCACGACCAGCAGGACCACGATGCTAACCTTTCCAAATTTCTCCACACCGCCGCACTTAAAAACAAGGAGAAGTGTGTGTACAGCACGAACCAATTAGCTATCCTCGGCAATGTGGTTCAGAACGGAGTTCTAGGGCCCGACCCCGATCGCATGCGCCCCCTCATGGAACTCCCCCTCCCCCACTGTCCCAAAGCCCTCAAACGATGTCTGTGGTTCTTTTCGTATTACGCCCAGTGGGTCCCAAACCATGCGGACAAGGCCCACCCACTCATTCAATCCACTGTTTTCCCACTGACGCCGAGGCCTGCCAGGCCTTCAACCATATCAAGGCCGACATCGCCAAGGCCGCGATGCACGTTGTCGACAAGACGCTCCCCTTCCAAGTCGAGAGCGATGCATCAGACGTCGCTCTGGCCACCACCCTCAACCAGGCAGGCAGGCCCGTGGCATTCTATTCCCGCACCCTCCATGCCTCCGAATTCGTCTCTCCTCCGTAGAAAAGGAGGCCCAAGTGATCGTTGAAGGCGTGTGACATTGGAGGCATTACCTGGCTGGCAGGAGATTCACTCTCCTCACTGACCAACGGTCAGTTGCCTTCATGTTTAACACCACACAGCGGGGCAAGATCAAAAATGATAAAATCTTGAGGTGGAGGATCGAGCTCTCCACCTACAATTACGAGATTTTGTATCGCCCTGGTAAGCTCAACGAGCCCCCCGATGCCCTGTCCCGAGGTACATGTGCCAGCGCACAAGTGGACCGACTCTGGACCCTGCACGACAACCTGTGACCTGAGAGTCAAGCATTTTTACCACTTCATGAAGGCCCGTAATCCGCCCTACTCCAGCGAGAAAGTCAGGGCTATCACCAGAGACTGCCTGGTCTGCGCGGAGTGTAAACCGCACTTCTACCGGCCAGACCGTGCGCGCCTGGTGAAGGCCTCCCACCCCTTTGAACGCCTCAGCGTGGACTTCAAAGGGCCCCTCCCCTCCACTGACTGCAACACGTACTTTCTTAATGTGGTCGAGTATTCCCGATTCCCCTTCGCCGTCCCCAATATGACGTCTGCCACCGTCATCAAAGCCCTCAACACCATCTTCGCGCTGTTCGGTTTTCCCGCCTACATCCACAGCAACCGGGGATCCTCATTTATGAGCGAGGAGCTGCGCCAGTGCCTGCTCAACAGGGGCATTGCCTCGAGCAGGACGACCAGCTACAACCCCAGGGGAAACGGGCAGGTGGAGAGGGAGAATGGGACGGTCTGGAGGGCTGTCCAGCTGGCCCTACGGTCCAGAAATCTCCCGGCCTCCCACTGGCAGGAGGTCCTCCCTGACGCACTTCACTCCATTCGGTCGTTCTTGTGCACCGCGACCAACTAAACCCCCCATGAACGTCTCTTTGCCTTCCCGAGGAAGTCCACCTCCGGGGTTTCGCTCCCAACGTGGCTGGCAGCTCCAGGACCTGTTCTCCTCCGCAAGCACGTGTGGCTCCACAAGGCGGACCCATTGGTTGAGAGAGTACAGATACTCCAAGCAAACCCGCAGCATGCCAACGTAGCGTACCCCGACGGCCGCCAAGGCACAGTCTCAGCATGTTATTGGATGTTCAACTTCTTTCTTCAACAGCGGGTCAGTGACGTTAGGTTCCTTTTAAATATGGCACCCAGATATGACAGCGAGACACACACAATCAAGCCTGCTGCAGCCACCACGGAATACAGCGCTAGACCCCCAGATGTATGATGAATGAGGCCAGGGCCAAAAGATTTAACATGGTTTCCTCTTGGTTTCCTCTTGGCATCCACATGGGAAGCACTTCTCGACCCTGCCCCGCCACAGGACTTCATCCCAGATGGGAGAATTTCACTCTAGAGCTAGGCCAGTCAGGTACACTGACAAAAAGGGTGGGATTCTCTCAGCCCGAGGCCGGGCCGGAGAATCCCCACGGCCGGCGTGAATCGCGCCCCGCAGCCTCGACGCCGGCATGCGATTCTCCACAGAGCGGAGAATTGGCGCCATTGCCGCCGGCGTGGTTGCCGCGGCGCCGGTTGCGGGTCGGGATGGGTCGAGCGGCTGCTGTGGAAACGCAGAGTCCCGCCGGCGCCATCCACACCTGCTCTCAGCCGGCGGGAACTCAGCATTGAAGCGTCGGGTGGCGGCCTGTGGGCGGGGAGGGGGGGTCCAACTCCGGGGGGAGCCTCCGATGTGGCCTGTTCAGCGATCGGGACCCACCGATCAGCAGGCCGGACTCTCTGTCTCCCCACCTCCTTTCCTCCGCGGGCCCTTGTACTCCTGCGCCATGTTGCTTCGGGGCTGGTGCGGACAAGGGAGACACCGCGCATGCGTGGAAATTGCGCCAGTGGGACTGCGCATGTGCGGGTTCGCGCCGGACCCACTGCGTATGCGCACATCCCCCAGTGCCCATTCCACGGCCGGATCAGCAGCTGGAGCGGCGTGAACCGCTCCAGCGCCGTGCTGGCCCCCTGTAGGGGCCAAAATTGCTGATCCTGGGGCCGTGTAGATGGCGTATCCGACGGCGTCAACACTTAGCCTCAGGATCAGAGAACCCCGCCGAAGATATTTCTTCACACAAAGGATAACAGAAATCTAGAACACTTTCCCTAAAAAATGTTGAGTCGAGCTTACAGAACGGAGGCAAGTACATTACACAGAATAACAGGCCATTTAACCCAAATAGTCCATGCCAGAGTGTATACTCCATACAAACCTCTTCCCACTTTTCTTCATCTAATCATAAGAACTTAAGAATTGAAGAACATAAGAAGTAGAGGCAGCAGACCGTACAGCCTATCACGCCTGCTCCACCATTTATTATGATCATGGTTGATTTTGGTCGTTAACTCCACATTTCCACTTGCTCCCCATTTCCCCTTTTGCCCTGAAATACCAATATATTCGGTGCATTCATAATGCTCTGGGGTAGAGAATACCAAAGATTCACAATCCTTTGATTGAAAATATTTCTCATTATCTCAGTCCTAAATGATCGGTCCCTTACCCTGAAACTGTGCCACTTTGTTCTAGATTCCCCAGCCAAGGGAAACAATGTCACAGTATTTATCCTGTCACACTCCTTCGTAATCACCTCTAAATACAGATCCATACATTCAATTTCTTATTAAAGGAGGACCCTCTCATCCGAGGGACCAATCCAATTAACCCCCAGTGCAAGTATATTCTTCCTTAAACATGGAGATCCAAACTGCACACAGTATTCCAAGTGTGATCTTAGCAAAGCCCTGTACAATTCTGGCAAAACACCGTAATTCCTGTATTCCAATCTCCTTGGAATAAATGCCAACACGCCATATACGTTTCTGATTGTTTGTTGTACCTGCATGCTAACCTTTTGTGTTCCAAGTCTCCAATCTTTCTGAATATCAACATTTACAAATTTCATCCCTTTTTAAAAATGTGCTGCTTTTCTATTCTTAGGACCAAAGTGAACAACCTCACGCTTTTTGCATTATACTTCATCTGCCACCTCGTTGCCCATTCACTTAACCTGTCTATTTCTCTTTGCAGCCCCTCACAGCTTGTATCATCAGAAAACATCTCTCTGTCTCTTTGTCTAAGTCATTAATATAGAAATGAGGCCCCAGCACTGATCCATGCAGCACTTCACTAGTTACAGCCTGGCAACTTAAAAATGCCCCATTTATTCCTATTCTCTGCTTCCTGTCTGTTAACCAATCCTCTGTCCATGCTAACATATCACCTTAAACTCCATGAGCCCTTATCTTGCCTATGCACTTATTTTGTTGCACCTTATCGAAAGCCGGTTGGGAACCCAAGTATACTATATCTACTACTTACCCTTTACCTACCATACGAGTTGCATCCTCAAAAAAACAATTTGTCGAACAGGATTTATTTTTCATAAAACATGTTGATGTATTCTAATATTTTTAGGTTTTCTTTTTTGTTTTTTTCAATTTAGAGGACCCAATTAATTTTTCCAATTAAGGGGCAATTTAGCGTGGCCAATCCACCTACCCTGCACATCTTTGGGTTGTGGGGGCAAAACTCACGCAAACACAGGGCAAATGTGCAAACTCCACACGGACAGTGACCCAGAGCCGGGATTGAACCTGGGACCTCGGCGCTGTGAGGCAGCAGGGCTAACCCACTGCGTCACCGTGCTGCCCGATGTATTCTAATCTTACTATGCTTTTCTAAGTTAAGACTCCTTTAATAACTAATTCCAGCATTTTCCTGATAACTGATGTTAGGCGCATGAATTTTCCAGTTTCAAATCTGCTGGGCCGTTCCAGAATCTAGAGGTGACCCATTGGTTAGTACTGCAGTCTCACAGCACCAGGGACCCAGGTTCAATTACAGCCTTGGGTGACTGTCTGTGTGGAGTTTGTACGTTCTCCCCGTGTCTGCATGGGTTTCCTCCAGTTTCCTCCCACAGTCCAAAGATGTGCAGGTTAGTAAGTGGTTAGGAGACATGAGTAATATTCCAACAATTCAGGAGACTCAGGGGGCAGAGTTGAATATGGTAGCCATCACAAAGGAGAAAGTGCTAGAGAAACAAAGAGGTCTAGAAATTGATAAATCTCTGGGCCCAGATGGGCTACATCCTAGAGTTCTAAAGGAGATAGCTGAAGAAAAATTGGAGGCATTAGTTATGATCTTTCAAAAGTCACTGGAGTCAGGGAAAGTCCCAGAGGATTGGAAAATCGCTGTTGTAACCCCCCTGTTCAAGAAGGGAACAAGAAAAAAGATGGAAAATTATAGGCCAATTAGCCGACCTCGGTTGTTGGCAAGATTCTAGAATCCATCGTTCAGGATGAGATTTCTAAATTCTTGGAAGTGCAGGGTCGGATTAGGACAAGTCAGCATGGATTTAGTAAGGGGAGGTCATGCCTGACAAACCTGTTAGAGTTCTTTGAAGAGATAACAAATAGGTTAGACCAAGGAGAGCCAATGGATGTTATCTATCTTGACTTCCAAAAGGCCTTTGATAAGGTGCCTCACGGGAGATTGCTGAGTAAAATAAGGGCCCATGGTATTAGAGGCAAGGTACTAACATGGATTGACGATTGGCTGTCAGGCAGAAGGCAGAGAGTTGGGATAAAAGGTTCTTTTTCGGAATGGCAACCGGTGACGAGTGGTGTCCCGCAGGGTTCAGTGTTGGGGCCACAGCTGTTCTATTTATATATTAACAATCTAGATGATGGGACTGGGGGCATTCTGGCTAAGTTTGCCGATGATACAAAGATAGGTGATGGGGCAGGTAGTATTGAGGAGGTGGGGAGGCTGCAGAAAGATTTAGACAGTTTAGGAGAGTGCTCCAAGAAATGGCTGATGAAATTCAACGTGGGCAAGTGCGAGGTCTTGCACTTTGGAAAAAAGAATAGAGGCATGGACTATTTTCTAAACGGTGACAAAATTCATAATGCTGAAGTGCAAAGGGACTTGGGAGTCCTAGTCCAGGATTCTCTAAAGGTAAACTTGCAGGTTGAGTCTGTAATTAAGAAAGCAAATGCAATGTTGTCATTTATCTCAAGATGCTTGGAATATAAAAGCAGGGATGTACTTCTGAAGCTTTATAAAGCACTAGTTAGGCCCCATTTAGAATACTGTGAGCAATGTTGGGCCCCACACCTCAGGAAGGACATACTGGCACTGGAGCGGGTCCAGCGGAGATTCACACGGATGATCCCAGGAATGGCAGGCCTAACATAGGATGAACGTCTGAGGATCCTGGGATTATATTCATTTGAGTTTGGGAGGTTGAGGGGAGATCTAATAGAAACTTACAAGATAATGAATGGCTTAGATAGGGTGGACGTAGGGAAGTTGTTTCCATTAGCAGGGGAGACTAGGACCTGGGGGCACAGCCTTAGAATAAAAGGGAGTCACTTTAGAACAGAGATGAGGAGAAATTTCTTCAGCCAGAGAGTGGTGGATGTGTGGAATTCATTGCCATAGACGCCGGTGGAGGCCGGGACGTTAAGTGTCTTTAAGACAGAAGTTGATAAATTCTTGATTTCTCGAGGAATTAAGGGCTATGGAGAGAGAGCGGGTAAATGGAGTTGAAATCAGCCATGATTGAATGGTGGAGTGGACTCGATGGTCCGAATGGCCTTACTTCCGCTCCTATGTCTTATGGTCTTATGGTCTTATAGCACGGTTGTCTCACGGTGCTGAGGTCCCAGGTTCGATCCCGGCTCTGGGTCACTGTCCGTGTGGAGTTGCACATTCTCCCCGTGTTTGCGTGCGTTTCGCCCCCACAACCCAAAGATGTGCAGGGTAGGTGGATTGGCCACGCTAAATTGCCCCTTAATTGAAAAACTGAATTGGATACTCTAAATTTATAAAAAAGAGAACAAAAAGATGTGCAGGTGGATTGGCCATGCTAAATTGCCCCTTAGTATAGGGTAGTTGGGGTTATGGTCATTGGATTATGGGTTTGGGGGATAGGGCAGGAGAGTGGACCTAGGTATGGTGCTCTTTCAGAGGGTTGGTGCAAACTTGATGGGCCGATGGCCTCTTTCTGCACTGTAGGAAACCTATGGGAGACCTGATAATCCTGGTCATTATACCTATGGGTATCTCTTCCAGAATCCTGGGGTGCGGGCCAACAAGTCCTGGGGATTTGTTGGATTTCGGTCCCTCAGGTTACTCTAGTACATTTCTCTGCTGAAATTAATTACTTTAATTTCCTCACTCTTATTAGCCCCAAGACTATCCTTTACTTCTGGTGGGCAACATATGACTTCTAATGTGAAGACATACAAAAATATTTGTCCACTGTCTGCCATTTTCTCATTTCCCATATTTAAATAAATTTATCTGGATCTCAAGCACCCTGCTGTAAAACTAGCTGCAATGTTTATAAACATCTAGCTATGATTAATAGCTCATGGCCACATCAAAAGCAGTTAAGTGCTTTCTGCTGAGAATAAGAGGAATTGGAAACATTTAAATCCTAAATGTTTATCAGCATTACAGTTAGTTTTACAGCCGGCTACTTTAGATCCATTCAAACATGAAGGACAATGAAAATAATCAATCCAGATATCTAGATGTCTGAAAGCTGTTAATCACAGGCTACCAAACGCTATTTCTCTTTGAAACAAATAGAAGCCTGACAGATCAAAGGATCGGAGAGAATTTATAGCCTTGTGATGTGGTTCTGGCTTTCTATGAAATACAGCTACTGATTTCTAGACATCTGTCTGAGGCAGCAGGTTGAAGGTACAGGTGCGAGAAAAAGCAGTGATCTTTTTTCACTGTTTCTGCCTGAACTGCTCATTAGCTTCCAGACAGGGTTCACTGCTGGGGGTGGGGGGGGGGGTTCCCTGTTATTGGGGGGGTTCCTGTTATGGGGGGTTCTCTGCTCTGGGGGGTTCTCTGCTATAAGAGGTTCTCTTCTCAAGGGTATTCCCTGTTATTGGGGGTTCTCTGAAATGGGGGATCCCTATTTAAAGTGGTCTCTGGTGATGGTCTCTGATTCGGGTCTCCAATGGGGGTCTCTGGTGGGAGTCTCTGATGGAGGTCTTTGGTGGGGCATATGGTGGTGGGCTGGGGTGGGAAGGATTTACATTGTGGGAGGAGTGGGCTCTCTGATGGATTTGGGGGGTACCTAGCTTTTAAGTAGTTACTCTCTTAGCCCACCACGAGGTCCAAAGCATGAGGGCCTCAACAAGAAATACTTGTACCAATCCATGCTCACGTGAATCCTGGCCCAGAGGGCTGGAGAATTATGGAGGCATGGAGAATCCAATGCCCAGCCTGTTAATAGGATGCACAAACCTCAATGCTGCTGCCGGGGTGGGGGTGGGGGGCGGGGGGCGGGGGTTGCTGGATCATCGGAAAGGACAATAATTGTGATTTTTCCTCACTGGTGGATTCTCCGCTGCATCGGGAACTCCGCTACAGGCAGTGGGCGGTGGAGAATCCAGCCCAATGTTGTTGATTCTTGACATAATTTTTCAATTTTTGCTTTGTTGTTTTTTGATTTTTTCCATCATGAACCCATCTGCCTCTTTTGATTAAAACAGTGCACAACACTGTCATACACTGACTATGAAATCTTTTTCTAAGCTCTACAAACATTGTTTCGATAAATCTCTTGATTAAGTCTCTGGGACCCTCCTGGCGATGACTAAAATAATGTATTAACTAGTTGCCGATACCATAGATCCCCCTACCCTTACAATCTGCCATCTCCTCTCATTGCTTATTGCAATTCCTCTTTTGTCACAGCAAGCAATTCTTCCCCTTCTGCTTCCATCTAATTGACCTGCAAACTGCCCCCAAATCACCCCCTTTATTCCCCCACTCCGCTCCATTCGTCATGTGTTTTAACCATTCCTGTCACCGTGCATTCTGCTCCCTCCCTTGAGTTACTGATCAATAATACAGAGGGGTGGCACAAAGAGCAGGAATAGCCTGGGAGTGTAGTGCCCAGTTGTACTGATTTGTGTTGGTGGATGGTGAGCCATTGCTCAGAACACTGTCAGTTTGCGTGTAAACCTTCTTAGCCAACCATGTCCGTTTATAGGTTCTTGACCGAGACAACAGAACATAGAACATAGAACATAGAAAATACAGCACAGAACAGGCCCTTCGGCCCACGATGTTGTGCCGAACCTTTGTCCTAGATTAATCATAGATTATCATTGAATTTACAGTGCAGAAGGAGGCCATTCGGCCCTTTGAGTCTGCACCGGCTCTTGGAAAGAGCACCATACCCAAACTCAACACCTCCACCCAACACCAAGGGAAATTTGGACATTAAGGGCAATTTATCATTGGCCAATTCACCTAACCCGCACATCTTTGGACTGTGGGAGGAAACCGGAGCACCCGGAGGAAACCCACGCAGACACGGGGAGGACGTGCAGACTCCGGACAGACAATGACCCAAGCCGGAATCGAACCTGGGACCATGGAGCTGTGAAGCAATTGTGCTATCCACAATGCTACCGTGCTGCCCTTAAGAACAAATAAATCTACATTATATCATTTTACCGTCATCCATGTACCTATCCAATAGCTGCTTGAAGGTCCCTAATGTTTCCGACTCAACTACTTCCACAGACAGTGCATTCCATGCCCCCACTACTCTCTGGGTAAAGAACCTACCTCTGATATCCCTCCTATATCTTCCACCTTTCACCTTAAATTTATGTCCCCTTGTAATGGTGTGTTCCACCCGGGGAAAAAGTCTCTGACTGTCTACTCTATCTATTCCCCTGATCATCTTATAAACCTCTATCAAGTCGCCCCTCATCCTTCTCCGCTCTAATGAGAAAAGGCCTAGCACCCTCAACCTTTCCTCGTAAGACCTACTCTCCATTCCAGGCAACATCCTGGTAAATCTTCTTTGCACCTTTTCCAGAGCTTCCACATCCTTCCTAAAATGAGGTGACCAGAACTGTACACAGTACTCCAAATGTGGCCTTACCAAAGTTTTGTACAGCTGCATCATCACCTCACGGCTCTTAAATTCAATCCCTCTGTTAATGAACGCGAGCACACCATAGGCCTTCTTCACAGCTCTATCCACTTGAGTGGCAACTTTCAAAGATGTATGAACATAGACCCCAAGATCTCTCTGCTCCTCCACATTGCCAAGAACTCTACCGTTAACCCTATATTCCGCATTCATATTTGTCCTTCCAAAATGGACAACCTCACACTTTTCAGGGTTAAACTCCATCTGCCACTTCTCAGCCCAGCTCTGCATCCTATCTATGTCTCTTTGCAGCCGACAACAGCCCTCCTTACTATCCACAACTCCACCAATCTTTGTATCGTCTGCAAATTTACTGACCCACCCTTCAACTCCCTCATCCAAGTCATTAATGAAAATCACAAACAGCAGAGGACCCAGAACTGATCCCTGCGGTACGCCACTGGTAACTGGGATCCAGGCTGAATATTTGCCATCCACCACCACTCTCTGACTTCTATCGGTTAGCCAGTTCGTTATCCAACTGGCCAAATTTCCCACTATCCCATGCCTCCTTACTTTCTGCATAAGCCTACCATGGGGAACTTTATCAAATGCCTTACTAAAATCCATGTACACTACATCCACTGCTTTACCTTCATCCACATGCTTGGTCACCTCCTCAAAGAATTCAATAAGATTTGTAAGGCAAGACCTACCCCTCACAAATCCGTGCTGACTATCCCTAATCAAGCAGTGTCTTTCCAGATGCTCAGAAATCCTATCCTTCAGTACCCTTTCCATTACTTTGCCTACCACCGAAGTAAGACTAACTGGCCTGTAATTCCCAGGGTTATCCCTAGTTCCTTTTTTGAACAGGGGCACGACATTCGCCACTCTCCAATATCCTGGTACCACCCCTGTTGACAGTGAGGACGAAAAGATCATTGCCAACGGCTCTGCAATTTCATCTCTTGCTTCCCATAGAATCCTTGGATATATCCCGTCAGGCCCGGGGGACTTGTCTATCCTCAAGTTTTTCAAAATGCCCAACACATCTTCCTTCCTGACAAGTATTTCCTCGAGCTTACCAATCTGTTTCACACTGTCCTCTCCAACAATATCGCCCCTCTCATTTGTAAATACAGAAGAAAAATACTCATTCAAGACCTCTCCTATCTCTTCAGACTCAATACACAATCTCCCGCTACTGTCCTTGATCGGACCTACCCTCGCTCTAGTCATTCTCATATTTCTCACATATGTGTAAAAGGCCTTGGGGTTTTCCTTGACCCTACCCGCCAAAGATTGTTCATGCCCTCTCTTAGCTCTCCTAATCCCTTTCTTCAGTTCCCTCCTGGCTATCTTGTATCCCTCCAGTGCCCTGTCTGAACCTTGTTTCCTCAGCCTTACATAAGTCACCCTTTTCCTCTTAACAAGACATTCAACCTCTCTTGTCAACCATGGTTCCCTCACTCGACCATCTCTTCCCTGCCTGACAGGGACATACATATCAAGGACACGTAGCACCTGTTCCTTGAACAAGTTCCACATTTCACTTGTGTCCTTCCCTGCCAGCCTATGTTCCCAACTTATGCACATCAATTCTTGTCTGACAACATCGTATTTACCCTTCCCCCAATTGTAAACCTTGCCCTGTTGCACGTACCTATCCCTCTCCATTACTAAAGTGAAAGTCACAGAATTGTGGTCACTATCTCCAAAATGCTCCCCCACTAACAAATCTATCACTTGCCCTGGTTCATTACCCAGTACTAAATCCAATATTGCCCCTCCTCTGGTCGGACAATCTACATACTGTGTTAGAAAAGCTTCCTGGACACACTGCACAAACACCACCCCATCCAAACTATTTGATCTAAAGAGTTTCCACTCAATATTTGGGAAGTTAAAGTCGCCCATGACTACTACCCTATGACTTCTGCACCTTTCCAAAATCTGTTTCCCAATCTGTTCCTCCACATCTCTGTTACTATTGGGGGGCCTATAGAAAACGCCTAACAAGGTGACTGCTCCTTTCCTATTTCTGACTTCAACCCATACTACCTCAATAGGGTGATACTCCTCAAACTGCCTTTCTGCAGCTGTTATACTATCTCTAATTAATAATGCCACCACCCCACCTCTTTTACCACCCTCCCTAATCTTATTGAAACATCTATAACCAGGGACCTCCAACAACCATTTCTGCCCCTCTTCTATCCAAGTTTCCGTGATGGCCACCACATCGTAGTCCCAAGTACCGATCCATGCCTTAAGTTCACCCACCTTATTCCTTAAATCAGTTATAGAAAATTTGACACCTGAAAGATCAGTTATAGAAAATTTGTCAAAATAATTATTTTATTTAAGTGCTTAATAGATGCTTTCTGGTTTAACTTTTAAAACTGTGCAGAATATGTGGTGATATAATATTCCCTCAATCCCTTTTGAGATTCAAATGTGCATTTGCACATTCCATCATGTGCAGATTTCTTTTGGCAAATGGAATTTTTGGTCTCAAGGCAAGAGCTTTTGAATTCTCCAACATCTTGAACAGTTTGTTCCCTTTTTCTACCATGGGTGTAGTAAGCACAAACTTGGAAAGCATGAGCGTGCAAGAGAAACACATTGTACTGGAAAAGGCTTGAGGCTTCTTAGAGTGACTGCTTAAAATAGCAACACCAATAAACAGAATGATTAGATTATTTTACTGTGCATTTCTTGGACTGGGATTCAATTAATCTTCTAAAACAACATGAGAATATATGACTGAGGAGCAGGAGTGGACCATTCAGCCCTTCTTGCCTGCTCTGGCATCTCAACTCCACTTTGTTGTCACCCCCGGCATAACCCTTGATTCCCTTGTCTATCAAAATATCTATCCCACTCTGACTTGAATAAATTCAATGACCCCGACTCCGCTGCTTACTGGGCAAGAGTATTCTACATACTAACGACCCTTTGAGAGAAAACAAATCTCCTCACCTCCGTCTTAAATGATAAATCTCTTATTCTTAAACTATGTTCCCTGTTTCCATAAGTGGAAACATCCCTCCGGTATCTACCATAATCTAAACATCTTGCAATTAGTACAGTGCCCAGAGTCACCATCTACGGTTGACTAATTCCTGGAGATTCCAGCACACAGCTTCCTGTTTTCACCATCCCACCCAGTCAATCAGCTTTTGCCCCTCAATCGCCAATATTTTATAACTAATAAATCATAGTATTCAAAGCAAAGTAAAACTTGCACCATTTTTTCTTATATGCCAATGATTTTTATCCAAGGTGGTTTGCGGCAGTGTCCATAAGATAAATCTTTAATTCTTGCAACTTGCAGGACAGTCCTGAAGGGTTGGCAATCCTGATAGCATCTTTATGTAGGACAATGATCCAAGGTGTTTCACAGGAGCATCATCAGGTCAAATTTACAGGCGAATATACAAACATATAAATTAGGAGCAGGAGTAGGCAACTCAACCCCTCGAACCTGCTCCAACTTTCAATGCGATCATGGCTGATCCAATTACTGTAACCTCAACTCCACATTCCCGCCTAACCTCCACCCCCCCAAGAACCTTTCAGCCCCTTACTTATCAAAAATTTATCTTGCTCTGCCTTAAAAATAAGTCGGAATTTGACACCAAGCTACATAAAATTATATTAGGGCAGATAAATAAAGCTTGGTCAACGAAATAAGTTTTAAGACGCGGCTTAAATGAAGACAGAGGTAAAGATTCACAGAAGTTTATAACTTAAGAATATAAGAAACAAAAGCAGGGGTAGATGATATAGCCCCTCAAGCCTGCTCTGAACTTACGGCTGCCCGTACCAGCCTCCCTGAACAGGCGCCGGAATGTGGCGACTAGGGGCTTTTCACAGTAAATTCATTTGAAGCCTACTTGTGACAATAAGCGATTTTCATTTTTTTTCAGGGGCTGGTTTAGCACACTGGGCTAAATTGCTGGCTTTTAAAGCAGACCAAGGCAGGCCAGCAGCACGGTTCAATTCCCGTACCAGCCTCCCCGAACAGGCGCCGGAATGTGGCGACTAGGGGCTTTTCACAGTAACTTCATTGAAGCCTACTCGTGACAATAAGCGATTTTCATTTCATTTTTCATTCAACTCTGTTTTTCCGCCCACTCCCCTTATCTCTTGATTTGCTGAGTGGTCAAAACCGTTCATCCCAGGCTTAAGTATATTCAACCATGGAGCATCCACGGCCCTCAAGGTTAGAGAATTCCAAAAATGTAAAACCTTGTGAGTAAAGAAATGTCTTTCTATCTCGGTCCTAAATGACCGGCCCCTGGTCCTGAAGCTGTGCCCCTGTGTACTAGATTGCCCAGTCTGTGGAAAAAAGGGTCGGAATTCTAGAGGTAAGGGTCAAGTCAACTAAAGCACATGCACCAATGATGAGGCAAAGGAAATCAGGGATAAATAAGAGCCCAGAATTGGAGGATTGCCAAATTCTTGAACATCATGTGTATATTATCTCTTCATAATTGTTTGTAATGTGTGTTCCTCTTGTTATGACCGCAGTATAGACTGATTACTTTTTAAAAAGATATGTGAATTCCCAGTGACCAACCTAAGGCAAGACTTCAGGTTTTAAGACTTATACTGGGTAACAAAAAAATAGTATCAAACACTAAAGACTATTTCATAACCCCATGGCTAAGTTATATATTACACCGCACTTTTCATGGAATTGCAGTTCTGATAGAAAACACTCCAGCTTCCAAAGTTCCCATTATCCCATTTTGCTGAGCAGCAACTTTGAGTGACCATAAAAAGGTGCGTACCTCAATTTTTGGGGAGTTTCCAAATCAGGCAGTACTCCTCTCCTCCACCACCAGCCACACCAGAACGAATCTCCCAGATTCCTTTGATGGTTACAGGGTGTGTCTCTTCAACTGGAAACTGTCTTCCCTCCCATACCCTGCTTCAGTAGCTCATAGAGAACATGAAGTTGCTTCTCTCTCCTGGCCATACCAACTGCGTTCCTTTCTCTTTGTCTCTTAAGCACAAAAGCTTGGAGACTGAAAATCTATTCACTGTCAGCACAAGTGTGAAAATTTTGCACCTTGCTCAGAAAGTCTCTTGACTTCGGTCCCTCTTGTCCCTATAACATCCAAGTCACCCAGGCTTGTTGTCAGGCAGAATTTGAAGCAGGTAACATGACCCCTTCACCATTCTCCTTTCCTTTAATAAAATTGTTTAAAATGCAACAACTTCAGAAAACCTTGAATTCCATTACACTCTAAATAAAATGATATAAGTATATGAAGATTAGGTTCCAGTTTTATCCTCAAGAATCTGGCTATCTAAAATAGATCACTGGCTAACAATCAACAGTCAGACAAACTAAGTAGGATTTTCCTCCCCCTCTGCGGCGTATTCTGCAGCAGCGGAGGGTGGCTTGCCAGTGTCTGGTGGCGGTATCTCCTGGGTTTTCTGTTGAACTCACCTCTGACCACTGCGAAACCCATGGCAGGGGTGTGCCGTCGGCAGGACCACAAGATCCCGCCAGCATAAACGGCCAGAAAATCCCATCCTAAGTCACAGATTGATTAGTCTTCCATCTCATTTTGTGGGATCATGCTGAATGATTGCTTTTTCTGTGTGTTCATCTGTATAAGGCAAAACTAGAGCTTGTTAATTGCACACTTCAATTAGAATGCTGTCAATAATTATAATCAGGGTATATTTAAGGTTGTATTATCCAGAGGCAAAAATGTGTATGGCAATTCTTACTAAAATGTGAGGCTGCTTACCTACATCTTCAAGGATATTTGATTTTAATTTTCAGTAAGATTCTTTTTGGCTGCATTCCATAGCTAAGCACAATTTCCAGTAATCATCATCCCTTATTGCTCATTTTATACTTTTATCCACAGTTAGTAACTGATTTCCTTATATAGTTCATTCAACTAATCCCTTATTCACTCAAAGCATATAGTATGCTAGATACAGTACAAGCATGTATGCACTACACTTGAACTCACTGAGCTGCAGAGGACCAGAAACAATTGGCACTAAAATAAAGAAAATGGTCCCTTCTCACGGTGCACGCCCACTCTGCAGCGATAAATGCCAACACAAAATAAGTAGGATAATATCAGATCTATAATTCTCTTGGGTCTGTCGCTTTTAAGGTTTACACAAAAAAAACACAAGAGACAGAATGAAAACTAGTGTTTTCCAGTAACTCAGCAGAGTACTGCAGAGATAATATAAAATGATGAGTTAATAGCCAGTTCTTTCTTTAAAATTTCATAATCTTTGGGATTTGGATATTACTAATAAGGATGGCATTTACTGCCCCACCCTCTCTTGCCCTGAAAAGGTTGTGGTACACAGTCTTCTTGATACGTACTCTGCGTGGTATTAGTTCGATATATTTTAGTGACTTAGTATGCTATTTCAGAGGGTTGTCAGCTGTGGTTAAATGGGAATACTCTCAACTCTGAGTCACAAAATTCCAGGTACAAACCAATAGTGCCAATCGTTTCAGGTACAAGTCCCACATCAGGGCTTGAGCACAAAAATTGAGGCAGTCGTCTAGTTCAGTTCTGAAGGAGTGCTGTACTGTTACAAGTGCTGTCTTCTGGATAAGAATCTAAACCAAAGCCTCTTCTATTTGGGTGGATATAAAAGATCCCATGACACCATATCGAAGAAGAGTTCCAATATCCTGGCCAATATTTATTCCCCAATCGATATCACAAAACATGACTAGGTCATTATCACATTCTTGTTTGTGGGAATTTGTTGTGTGCTTGTTGGCTACCTCATTTCCTACATTACAAGTGACCAAACTTGAACAAGTGCTCAGATAAAAGCAAAAGAATGCTTATAAGCATTGCCAATAAACAAAATGGATGCTGGAATCCAAGGCAAAAACATAAAAGGCTGGACAATTTCAGCAGGTCTGACAGCATCTGTGGAGAGAAAGGGAGCTAACATTCCGAGTCTGGATGACTCTTTGACAAAGCTCAGCTAACGTTTCAAGTCTCGATGACTCTTTGTCAAAGCTTTCAGACTGGAAACGTTAGCCGCCATCTGGCACCCCCCCAGCCATGTACGACCAGTGGGCGCCGCCATCTTGGCTGGAGTCTCGGGACCCCGATTCGGATGATCACACACCGCCCGAGGACAACCTCCAACTCTTGCCACGACTTGTCTCGGTGACCCTAGACCAGTCTCGGCCCCGAACACTCTCGACCGCGACGACGACCGTGCTCATCAATGGGCACAAAACATCCTGCCTGATCGACTCCGGGAGCACAGAGAGCATCATACACTCCAACACGGTAAGGCACTGTTCTCTTCCCATCCAACCAGTTAATCAAAAAATCTCCCTGGCCTGCAGATCTCACTCTGTAGAGATCAAAGGGTTCTGCATAGTGAACCTCACGGTCCAGGGAAGGGAATTAAAAAATTTCCACCTCTACGTCCTCCCTCACCTCTGCGCTGCCACGCTCCTAGGGTTAGATTTCCAATGTAACCTCCAGAGTTTAAATTTTAAATTCGGCGGCCCTATACCCACCCACACTGTCTGCAGCCTCGCAACCCTCAAGGTCGATCCGCCTTCCCTTTTTGCGAACCTCACCCCGGATTGCAAACCCGTCGCCAGCAAGAGCAGACAGTACAGTGCCCAGGACCGGACCTTGATTAGGTCGGAAGTCCAGCGGTTACTGAAGGAAGGTATTATTGAGGCTAGCAACAGTCCCCGGAGAGTTCAAGTAGTGGTTGTAAAGACCGGGGAGAAGCATAGGATGGTCATCGATTATAGGCAAGACCATCAACAGGTATACGCAGTTCGATGTGCACCCTCCCCCCCGCATATCTGATCTGGTCAATCAGATTGCACAATACAAGGTCTTTTCCACGGTGGATCTAAAATCTGCCTACCACCAGCTTCCCATCCGCCCTAGCGACCGCAAATACACTGCATTCAAAGCAGATGGGCGGCTCTACCACTTCCTAAGGGTTCCCTTCGGTGTCACAAATGGAGTCTCGGTCTTCCAACGGAAGATGGACCGAATGGTTGACAGGTATGGTTTGTGGGCCACGTTTCCGTACCTCGATAACATCACCATCTGTGGCCACGACAAGCAGGACCACGACACCAACCTCCGAAAATTCCTCCATATCGCAAAAATCCTTAATCTAACCTACAAGGACAAATGCGTGTTAAGCACCGACCGTCTAGCCATCCTCAGCTACGTAGTGCATGATGGAGTCATAGGCCCAGATCCCGAACGCATGCGCCCCCTCATGGAGTTTCCCCTCCCCCACTGCTCCAAGGCCCTGAAGCGCTGCCTGGAATTTTTTTCATATTATGCCCAGTGGGTCCCCAACTGTGCGGACAAGGCCCGCCCACTAATTCAATCCACGGTTTTCCCCCTGTCGGCAGAGGCCCGCCAGGCCTTCAGCCGCATCAAAGCGGACATTGCAAAGGCCACGATGCATGCAATCGATGAATCCCTTCCCTTCCAAGTCGAGAGCGAGCGTCCGACGTAGCTCTGGCGGCCACCCTCAACCAAGCGGGCAGACCCGTGGCCTTCTTCTCACGCACCCTCCACGCTTCAGAAATCTGCCATTCCTCAGTTGAAAAGGAAGCACAGGCCATTGTGGAAGCTGTGCGGCATTGGAGGCATTACCTGGCCAGCAGGAGATTCACTCTCCTCACTGACCAACGGTCGGTTGCTTTCATGTTCGATAATGCACAACGGGGCAAGATAAAGAACGATAAGATCTTATGGTGGAGGATCGAACTCTCCACCGACAACTGTGAGATCTTGTATCGGCCCGGGAAGCTAAACGAGCCTCCTGATGCCCTATCCCGCGGCACATGTGCCAACGCACAAGTGGACCGACTCCGGGCCCTCCACGAGGACCTCTGCCACCCGGGGGTCACTTGATTCTTCCATTTCATTAAGACCCGCAACCTGCCCTACACCATCAAGGAGGTCAGGACCGCCACCAGGAACTGCCAAATCTGCACGGAGTGCAAGCAACACTTTTACAGGCCAGAGAAAGCGCACCTGATAAAGGCTTCCCGTCCCTTTGAACGTCTCAGTATGGACTTCAAAGGGCCCCTCCCCTCCACCGACTGCAACACGTACTTCCTGAATGTGATAGACGTGCACTCCTGGTTCCCATTCGCCATCCCGTGCCCCGGCATGACCGCAGCCACCGTCATAAAAGCCCTCCACAGTATCTTTACATTGTTCGGTTTCCCCGCCTACATACACAGCGATAGGGGGTCCTCCTTTATGAGCGACGAACTGCGTCAATTCCTGCTCAGCAAGGGCATTGCCTCGAGCAGGACGACCAGTTACAACCCCCGGGGAAACGGACAGGTAGAGAGGGAGAATGGAATGGTCTGGAAGACCGTCCTAATGGCCCTACGGTCCAGGAATCTCCCAGTCTCCCGCTGGCAGGAGGTCCTTCCCGATGCACTCCACTCCATCCGGTCACTGCTGTGTATCACGACCAACCAGACACCTCACGAATGTCTCCTTGTCTTCCCTAGGAAGTCCTCCTCCGGGACCTCGCTCGCAACATGGCTGGCAGCTCCTGGACCCATCCTGCTCCGAAAACACGTGCGGGCGCACAAGTCGGACCCATTGGTCGAGAGGGTCCACCTCCTTCACGCTAATCCTCAATATGCCTACGTGGCGTACCCTGACGGCCGACAGGATACAGTCTCCCTACGGGACCTGGCACCTGCTGGGTCTCCACCCACACCCCCACCACCAACTCCGCCCCCTTCCCAGGTGGATCGGTTCTCCCACTGGTCCCATCTAGGGGTAATGAAGCTGCCGAAGAAGCCGAAGCCACACTCCCGGAGCCACGGATGCCCGAGCCGGCACCTGCATCACCGCCAAAACTGCGACGATCGCAGAGGACGACCAGGGCTCCCGACCGACTAATTGCTTCATTTTGAATATAAATAAATACTCTCAATAGTTGCGACATATAACGAGGCAAAACACTGTACTAATGTATACCGGGTACCACGATAACCTCAACCTCTACCACTGTACAACGCAAGGCCACCACCCCCGTCGGACTCTTTTTTTTTAACAGGGGGTGAATGTGGTAGTCGGTATTAGGGGTATTACGGTACCCAGGTTGATGCTGTAAGACCATTGGTGTGGGAGGTACCTGAGACAGCAATATCATTGGTGAAGCCTGCCTGCTGGTTCCGCCCAGTAAAGCAGAGTATAAGAGCCTGTGTCTCCCTAGCAGCCGCATTCTGTACCTGTGCTGTTGGGGGAAACATCTAGTCCAATAAGGCCTTCAATTGTCATCCAATCTCGCTTCTGGAGTTATTGATCGAGCATCATGGAGTTTGCACATTCGCCCCGTGTTTGCATGGGTCTTGCACCCACAACACAAAAGATGTGCAGAGTAACTGAATTGGCCATGTTGAATTGGCCCTTAATTGTAAAAAAATAATTGGGCACTGTAAAATGTTTTAAAACGAATAAATAAATTTAAGTTGTACTTTTCTGTTCTGTTTAAATACTGAAGCAGCCATGGTGGTTCCTCTGAATTATTAGGGAAGGTAGGACCATTTTGTTTATTGGCACTGCTTATAGGCATTCACTTTGAGAAGAGCATGCATGGGCTGGATTCTCCAACCCCCCCGCCGGGCTGGAGAATCGCCGGACGGTGGTGTGAATCCCGCCCCGCCGCCGGCTGCCGGATTCTCTGACGCCGGTTTTTCGGTGGGGGCTGGAATCTCGTTGCGCCGGTCGTGTGCCGCAGGCAGTGCCCCCCCCACGGGCAAATCTCCGCTCCGCGATGGGCCAAGTGGCCGCCCATTTACGGCCAATCCCGCCGGCGTAAATCAAATAAGGTCCTTACCGGTGAAACCTGGCTCTGCAGGCGGCCTGCGGAATCCTCAGGGGGGCGCAGGGGGATCTGGCCGGGGGGGGGGGGGGGGGGTGCCAGGATGCCCCCACGGTGGCCTGGCCCGCGATCGGGGCCCACCGATCTGCGGGCGGGCCTGTGCCGTGGGGGCACTCTTTCCCTTCGTGCCAGCCGCTGTAACGGTCTGCCATGGCCGGCGCGGAGAAGAAACCCCCTGCGCATGCACTAGGATCACGCCAGAACACGCAGCCGCTCCAGCGCATGCGCCAACTCGTGTTGGCCGGCGGAGGCACCGCTGGCCTAGCCCCTGAAGGTGCGGAGGATTCCGCACCTTCCAGGTGGCCCGACGCCGGAGTGGTTCACGCCACTCCTCGCGCCAGTACGGCCCGCCCCGCCAGATAGCGGAGAATCATGGCCCATGGGCGTCATTCTCCGACCCCCCGCCGGGTCGGAGAATGGCCGTTGGCCGCCGTGAATCCCGCCCCCGCCCCCGCCGAAGTCTCCGGTACCGGAGATTGGGCGGGGGCGGGAATCGGGCCACTCCGGTTGGTGGGACCCCCTGCTCAATTCTCCGGCCCGGATGGGCCGAAGTCCCGCCCAGAAATTGCCTGTCCCGCCGGCGTAAATCAAAGCTGGTATTTACCGGCGGGACCAGGCGGCGTGGGCGGGTCCGGGGTCCTGGGGGGGGCGCGGGGCGATCTGACCCCGGGGGGTGCCCCCACGGTGGCCTGGCCCGCGATTGTGGCCCACCGATCCGCGGGCGGGCGTGTGCCGTGGGGGCACTCTTTCCCTTCCGCCTCCGCCACGGCCTCCACCATGGCGGAGGCGGAAGAGACTCTCCCCACTGCGCATGCGCGGGAAACTGTCGGCGGCCGCTGACGCTCCCGCGCATGCGCCGCATTTCCGCGCCAGCTGGCGGGGCACCAAACGCCATTTCCGGCAGCTGGCGGGGCAACAAACGTCATTTCCGCCAGCTGGCGGGGCGGAAATCCCTCCGGCGCCGGCCTAGCCCCTCAATGTTGGGGCTCGTCTCCCAAAGCTGCACAAGTTCTGCAGCTTTAACATCACATTTTTAGCAATTCATTCATTTTAGCAATGTATTCCGCACCTTTGGGCCGGCGCGATGCCCGTCTGATTGGCGCCGTTTTTGGCGCCAGTCGGCGGACATCACGCCGTTGGGGGAGAATTTCGCCCCATGTCTTTTTCTTTTAGTACACTGTGTTTCTGTTGCCCCGTTGCCTTTTCCACTTCCATAAGAGCACTGTAGGAAAAGAATATGAAACAAACTGTTCAAATCTTCAGGAAAGTCAACGGTATTTGCCTGTGACCCAAGCAGCCTCTTGTCTTAAAAGAAAAAGAATGCGTGGACTGAGCCCACGAGACAATTAGCCATCGTTATTTGATCGAGATGAAAGGAACTTTCACTGTGTACAGCAGTGAATTCTCGGTTCAGTGCAAACACAGCAGCAGCAGACCCGGCCTTCACTGTGAGAATGGTGAAGCTTCTTGCAGTTAAAATTTGATATAGGCCTGTGCTTGACATCCAATGTTAAGATGGAGTCATTGATAAATAGTTAGTCTGCATGAGTGAAACAACACTGTTGAGAATTTATTTTAATTAAAGCTTGTTGTGGCTTTGTGACCCCTTCAGGGGCCAAACCTATACTCCCCTCCTATACCTTGGAGTCCGAGTTTCCCAAGTGATGGGTGGTGGGGGGGGGGGGGGGGGGGTGCAGAGCCTCCCTGCCTTATTGGGAGGAACCTCACAGGTTATAAATGCCGACCTGCTCCGGTGACCCTGCGGGGTGAGGAGTAGTGTAATTGTAGTATTGTGAGGAGAGTAAATAAACCTAGTTGTTATCCTGCCCACCTGGTCATGTGAAGTCCTTACTTTTACCTATCACAAGACTCAAGGCACCATCTAAAATAATCCTTTCTAAGTTTTAAAGAGGCATTGTACTTTGTCTTTAGTCGAAGGTGAGTTGATGTTAGATTTAGTGGTGGCGCTTCCAGGTTTGAGCCTGAAGATTATTGTGATAATTCAGCAAGGTCTCACAGACTGCAAAGACAACCATGTTTTAGATTGGGGGGGCATGGTGGTGCAGTGGTTAGCACTGCTGCCTCAGACGCCGAGGACCCGGGTTCGATCCCAGCTCCGGGTCACTATCCATGTGAAGTTTGCACATTTTCCCCGTGTCTGCATGGGTCCCACCCCCCCACAACCCAAATATGTGCAGGGTAGGTTTATTGGCCATGCTAAATTGCCCCTTAAGTGGAAAACAAAAATAATTGGGTACTCTAAAAAAAAACAATTTCAAATCGTTGTTTTAGATTTTGGTTGTAAAATAAATATTGGCCAGGACACCCATAGGAGCTCCTAACAGTTCTTTGTCGCACAGAAAGAAGTAAAGGATGAAGGAAAGACTTGAATTGATATAATGTCTTTCCTGACCACAAAATGCTCCCACATACTTTGCAGCCAATGAAGTAATTTTGAAATGCAGTCACTTTTGTAATGTTGGGAACACGATAGCCAATCACGCCACAGCTGGATCTCACAGACAGTAACATGCTAATGAGCAGGTAATCTGATTTTTATGATATTATTTGAGGGATAAATATTGTCCAGGACACCAGGGAAAACTCTCCTGCTCTTCTGTCACAGTGAAATGCTTCTGCTGTGTAAAGGTGTATCAGTGTGGAATATGTGCATCAGGATACATTTCTGGCACCCCCCCCCCCCCCCCCCCACCCCCCCCCACTCCCCTCCCGGGGCTGGGAATGGAGGGGGAATGGATGAGCATGATATTTCGGGCTGCCAGCTTGTGTGCCAGTTCCTTGACTCCATCAGCCCAAGGCCATTTTGATAGAAATCATAAAAACTGGAAAACCGCACAAAAGGATATCATTCAGCATACTGTGCTTGTGCCAATTGATGAAAATGTACCCAGCTGAATCGCGTCTTCTTGCACTTGGCCCATTGCCCATTGCAAATCGTGGTATTTGAATTACTGTTCAAACGTTTTGAGGGTTTCTGCCTCCACCACCCTTTCAGTTCCAGATCGTCGGGGGACAGTTTAGCCTTTAGGCGGGCAGCCGCCCCACACTGCTTGGACACATCAGCAACCACAGGCCATCCTACAGTGGGGCTCCCAGTCCCACTGACATTGGAGGCCTGGTTACAAAGGCCAATTTTTTTTCAGATTTTTAGTTGTTGAGAGGGCACCTACATTTTGAAGTACCCTCTCTCCCACTTATCTGCTATGGCGCCTTGCTGCTGTTTTCAAGCTGGTAGTCCTCTGATTGGTCCTCCAGCTCTGAAAGACTTTCTGGTGTCCTTAATAGAACATTGAGTCTGCCCTCCAGCTAGTTGGATGCTCTGAGGAAAATCCTAGTGAGTGACAGTTTCTAACACAGTGTGAGCTTCTGACTCCCAACTGGGCCTGATGGTGGGGCTCACAAGAAGCCATCAGGGAACATTTTGCCTCAAGTATCTAAATTGGGCATTGACCTCCTAACCTTCTTGACTCTGAGGTGGGCACGCTACGAATGCATTGCTGATAGCTAGATTTTAGATTTTAATGTTTGTTCCAAGATGATGCCCCATCAGCTTGTACTTTTTAACCTTAGGAACTATAATTATACTGAATAAAAATGTTTTATCACAGGTTTACTTCCTTCAGCTTGGTTTCTCTGATTTTGTGCCTAATTCTAAGAATATGGAAGGAATAACTATTTTAGATTAGTACCAATGTATTCTCTACCAAAGTCTGTGGTAGAGAATTCCACAACTTCACAACTCTCTGAGAGAAGAAGTTCTTCCTCATCTCAGTCCAGAATGGCTTACCCCTTATTCTTATGCTGTGACCCCTGGTTCTGGATGTCTCCAACATCAGGAACACTCTTTCCACATCCAATCCCATCAAAATTTTATATGTTTCTACGAGATCCCCTCTCATTCTTCTGAACTCCAGTGAGTACAAACCCAGTCGATCCAATCTTTCTTCATATGTCAACCCTGCCATCCCAGGAATTAGTCTGACGAACCTTTGCTGAACATCCTCATTAGCAAGAATGTCCTTCCCCAAACTAGGAGACCAAAACTGCACACAATACTCAAGGTGCGGCCTCACCAATGCCCTGCATTGCTGCAGCAAGACATCCTTACTCCTATACTCAAATCCTCTGGTTATGAAGGCCAACATGCCACTAGTTTTCCTCACCACCTGCTGTCTCTGCATGCCAATATTCAGCGACTGTTCCACCATGACACGCAGTTCTCGTTGCACTTTCCCTTCTCCAAAATTGCCACCATTCAGATAATAATCTGCCTTCCTGTTTTTGCCACCAAAGTGGATAACCTCACATTTACCCACATTTTATTGCATTTGCCAAGTATTTGCCCACTCAGCCAGCCTGTCCAAGTCATCCTGCAGTCTCTTTGCATCCTTCTCACAGCACACACTGCCACCTAGCTTAGTGTTGTCTGCAAATTTGGAGATAAGTTGGCATAGGGGCTATAAATGGCCATGGGGATGGGCAGAGGGACATAAGTTGACATGGGGGGTGTGAAGGGTCATAGCTGTGGTTGGGGGATGAGGTGGCATGAGTTGATAAAGACAGGGCATGAGGGGCGTGTGAGGGGGTGAGGGGTATGTAAGGAGCAGGGACGCTTTTTTTTCTGTTTTTCTCAAATAAACTTCAACACAGTTGAAGCACCAAGGCAGGTTGGCATCACTGAAGAGATCCTGATGAAAATTGCCAGCCTACCTTCACACCTGGCAGCCTCCACACTCATTCTGGAAGTACAAGGCCCAATCCCAGGGAACTCTGCCACCTGGAACGAAAATCCAAACTTCAGACCACTCTCTCCCAGGTTGGGTTTGCAGAGCTGGGAAATGTCCTGACTCGGGAGCGAAAATCCTAGACCAAGTTCTTCCAAGTTCCTCTCACCAACACAGTGCAAGAGCAATCAAGGAGACTGAGCCAATAAGGTAGATAAAATATTCACATTTTTGAAAACAAAGGTATGGAGAATCTAGAATATTACCAAGAATTTTATAGCTAAAAGAAAAGGAAGTGAAGAGGAATGTGTGGAGAGAGAGTAATGGAAAGAGAAATGGGGAGAGAAAGCAATGAGGAAAATTGCTTTAATGTGTGTGGTGTATAAAAAACTGTAAAGCTTTATTACTGATGATCTTTACTTCTGAGTCAGAAATTGTAAACTGAAGAGCCTTGAGGAAAAGAATGGCTGTCTCATGGAGATTAGAATTTCTCAGGACCTACCAACAGTCTAATGTTATGAGATATGAATTAGTTCAGTAACCCTAAACTCCCATCCTGGAACCTCACTGAATGTGAATATATTTTAGTGTGATCACAATGATTACGTAGTGCTGATTCACATAGGCACTCCCATTGAACAAAATCCCCAAAGGGAGAGCTGATTGCTGAGTGGAGATGATAGATTAAAGCAGAATAATCGCCTGTCTCCAAAATAAGGAGCAAAAGTAAAAAGATCCAAAATGCGAAAGAGTTATTTTGAGTAAATGGTGGGGATTTGATGATTGTGATCTAAATTGCCTTTTCCTTGACGTACAGCAACAATTTGAATTTATGTACTATCTATAACATAATGGAAATATTCCCAGATACTTTATAGCTAATAATTTACTTTTAATGTGTCAACAAGGTAGGAAACATAGCTAACAATTTGTGCACAGCTAGGTTCCACAGACAGCAGTGAGATAACGTATTAATGGCGAAGCTGATGGTAATTGCTAGGGTATTCCAAATGCTATAAGGGAAACTTGCAATGTCTGCTCACAAATGCATTTTGCAATTTGGTATAATGTGAGGAAAGATGTGAAGACCAGAAAAGATGTCCCAGAATTTGTGTGATGATTTAAAACAAAATAAATAATTATTAACAAGAAAGTCAACTACAAATACACTGAACTACATTAATTGCTATACACAGTGGGCGGGATTCTCCCTAATCCCTGCGATGGCCTGATGTCGGCGTAAAAAACGGCGCGAACAACTCCAGCGTCGGGCCGACTGGTGGTTGCGGAATCCTCAGAACCACCAGCGTGGTTCCGCGCATGCGCAGACCAGCCGGCATATTCTAGCGCATGTGCAGGGGGGTGTCTTATCGGCGCTGGCCATGGCGGAGCCCTACAGAGGCCGGCGCAGAAGAAACAAGTGCCCCAACGGCACAGTCCCCCCGCAGATCGGTGGGCCCCAATCGCGGCCAGGCCACTGTGCCCCCCCCCCCCCCAGGGCCGGATCCCCCCGTGGCCCCCGCGAGGACCGTACCAGCCAGCCTACCAACCAGGTCCCGCCATGTGGGACCATGTCCATTTCATGTCGGCGGGACTGGCCAGAAACCGACGGCCGCTCAGCCCATCGAGGCTCGGAGAATTGCCGGGGGGGGGGGGGGGCGCTGCCAACGGCCCCTGACCAGCGTGGTGTGATCCCCGCCCCCGCCCGAAACCAGAGCTGGAGAATACGGATTCACGCCGCCCCCCGGGGATTCTCCGACCCGGCGGGGGGTTGGAGAAAATCCCGCCCAGTATCTTTACAGTTGACCAGTTCCAAATACCTCTATTTTCCTAACCTCAGAGTTATACCTCCCCAAAAAACATCCGATAGGTTTTAAAACTATAGGCAAAATCCAACAGTGTTACCACACCAGGCACCTATATCTTTTGGGGTTGCTTCTAACTTGAGATATAGACAACTGGCTTCTCAAACAGGTTTTCTCCAGGCACAGCGTTGGGGTTGGTCACAGCGTAATGCTGTGGGCTGCAGTCTCAAAACAGCTTCCTTGCACAGCTTGAACTTGTGCCTGATATACTGTTTTCCTTTTGATCTTCTCTTATCTCAGCGAATCTCCTTAGAAGACCTTATTAACCACTTTTACTACACGAGTTCACCTTGTAGGATGTAAGTGTGAAATTCAGCCCGTCTTCTCTTTTAAACTTTTACCATCTTACTTTAATTTTTGATACCCTATTCTCCGTTGGTACCAACTTGCCTTAAGTAAACATCTATTTACAGTGTTGCTAGGCTTACGAACATTTCAAAAACCTTGGTTCCATCAACTCAACCAACCTGTCTTTTCGCAATTACCATTTTAAAGTAGTTTGTTCTTGTTCCAACCACACAACATATTCCCAATTATTAGATTTCTTATTTTTCATTTTATTATAATTTCCTGACAAATGATCAGATAATTTGTTTTTGTACCATACTAAATATTATCCAGAACACTGAGGAGAATTTCCATCCTTCAAAATAGTGCAGTGCGATCTTTTTACATCCACCTGAGAGAGCAGATAGTTAATGTCCTGTCTGCAATATGACAGGTTTGATAGTCCAGCGCTCCATCAGTATAGCACAGAGATATCAGCCGAGGTATTAGTGTACAAACATAGACATAGAACATAGAACATACAGTGCAGAAGGAGACCATTCGGCCCATCGAGTCTGCACCGACCCACTTAAGCCCTCATTTCCACCTTATCCCTGTAACCCAATAACCCCTCCTAACCTTTTTGGCCACTAAGGGCAATTTTTCATGGCCAATCCACCTAACCTGCACGTCTTTGGACTGTGGGAGGAAACCGGAGCACCCAGTGGAAACCCACGCAGAAATGGGGAGAACATGCAGAGTCCGCACAGAGAGTGACCGAGCGGGGAATCGAACCTGGGACCCTGGAGCTGTAAAGCCACAGTGCTTGCCACTTGTGCTACCATGCTGTCCACAAGTCTGCACAGTGGGATTTAAACCCACAAACCTCTGACTCAGAGGCGCAAGTGTGATTGCTAAACCATAGCTAACAATTTAACAGTGGCTACGCATCATACGTACTTAATTGACTCTAATGTGGCTGCAAAGTTCTGATCTGTAGTGCTGCTGGAGATGGTGTTATGTAAGCCTAGGACCCTCCTGGTAAGGCATGTTGTGCCTCCAGCCACTTCTAGCAAATGCAGTACCCCAAGTTGGGAAGGATGATTGCATGGGTGTCTCCTGAATGTGATAGAAACCTTTAAACAGGTACTGTAATGACATAATTCACCCCATTGGCTAATTAGATGCTCGATTTATGGGGAGATAGTGGTGTAGGGGCATTTTCACTGGACTAGTAATTCAGAAGCCAAGGCTCTGGAAACGGGTTCAAATTAACGAACAAATCTGGAATGTGAAGCTAATCTCAGGAATGGTGACCATAGCAACTACCATTAATTGCTTTTAAAACTCATCTGGTTCACTAATGTACTTCAGGGAAGGAAATCTTTTTAAAAAAATATTTTTATTCTCCTTTTTCACATTTTCTCGCAAATTTACACCCAATAATAAACAACAATCAGTAACGAATGCAATGTCAATCCCCATATCAATAACAACGATCCTATCCTCCCACCAAACCCCCAAACATTAGCCCGCATCTTAACATAAACATTAGGGGCAGCACGGTAGCCTTGTGGATAGCACAATTGCTTCACAGCTCCAGGGTCCCAGGTTCGATTCCGGCTTGGGTCACTGTCTGTGCGGAGTCTGCACATCCTCTCCGTGCCTGCGTGGGTTTCCTCCGGGTGCTCCGGTTTCCTCCCACAGTCCAAAGATGTGCAGGTTAGGTGGATTGGCCATAATAAATTGCCCTTAGTGTCCAAAATTGCCCTTAGTGTTGGGTGGGGTTACTGGGTTATGGGGATAGGGTGGCGGTGTTGACCTTGGGTAGGGTGCTCTTTCCAAGAGCCGGTGCAGACTCGATGGGCCAAATGGCCTCCTTCACTGTAAATTCTATGGTAAATTCTATGGTAAATGACAGAAAGGAATCAGGAATCACCTATAGTCACCATTAACACATACAATCCCCTTCCCCCAACCCCCCCCCCCCCCCATTAATGTTCGATGTAATCCAATTCTCGAAAGTGCATAATGAATAACGCCCATGAATTGTAGAACCCCTCCATCCTTCCCCTCAGTTCAAATTTGACCTTCTCAAGAGTCAAGAATTCCAGCAGGTCCCCCCGCTAAGCCAGAGCACAGGGTGGAGAGGTTACTCTCCATCTTAACAGGATCTGCCTTTGGGCGATCAATGAGGCGAAGGCTACAACATCTGCCTCCGCACCCGTTTCCAAACCCGGCTGATCTGGCACCCCGAATATGGCATCCCGGGGGCCCGGGTCCAGTTTTACTTGCACCACTTTAGAGATTACCCTAAAAACCTCCTTCCAGTGATCCTCCAGCTTTGGACAGGACCAAAACATATGAACATGGTTTGCGGTGCCCCTCTCCAACGTTCACACACATCTTCTACCCCCTCAAAGAGCCGGCTTATCCTCGCCCTTGTAAGGTGTGTGCTTTATTTACCACCTTCAGCTGTATCAGCCCCAACCTCGCACACGAGGTGGAGGTGTTCACTCTCCGGAGCCCCTCCTCCATACCCTCTCTCAACACTTCCTCCACTTTGCCTTGATCCCTTTCAGCAGCGCCTTCTCCTCTTCCGAAATAGCCCCGAAAACCGCTGACACGACCCCCTTGTCCAGTCCCCCTGTCGCCAGCACCTCCTCCAGCAATGTGGACGCCGGCTCTACCAGGAAGCCTGTATCTCCTTTCTGGCAAAGTCTCGAACCTGCATGTATCTAAATATTTCCCCCTGCTCCAGCCCATACTTCGCTCCCAGCTCCTTCAATCCTGCAAACCGACCCCCAAGAAACAAATCTTTTAGTGTCCCAATTCCTTTCTCCTCCCATCTACGAAAATTTCCATCCCACTTCCCTGGCTCAAATCTATGGTCCCCCGAATCGGCATTTCCCTTGACCCTGCCCCCAACCTGAAATGCGGGCGAAACTGCCTCCAAATCCTCAACGAAGCTATTATTGCTGGACTCTCTGAGTATTTCCCCGGTCCGCCGGGAGCGGCGCTGTTGCTAGCGCCTTCAATCCCGATCCCCTACACAAACTCTCCTCCATTCTGACCCATTGGGAGTCAACCCCTCTGACCCAGCCCCGTACCTTCTCCACATTCGCCGTCCAGTAATAATACATCAGGTTCGGAAAACCCAAACCCCCTGCCTGCCTTCCCCTCTGTAGCAGCACCTTTCTAATTCTGGCCACCTTCCCTCCCCATGTGAACAAGGTAATCATCCCCTCAATCTCTCTAAAAAATGCTTTTGGCAGGAAAATCGGCAGGCATTGGAAATTAAACAGGAATCACGGCAACACATTCATTTTAACCGCCTGTACCCGACCCTGCAGTAACAGAGGGAGACCGTCCCACCTTTCCAGATCAGCTTTCACCCTCCATGCCAAACTAGAAATGTTGTCCCTACGGAGCCTCCCCCAATCCCGAGCAACCTGCACCCCCAGGTATCTAAAGTGAGTCCCAGCCCTTCAGAATGGTAGTCCCCCTACCATTGCCCCACCCCCGGTCAAGACACCACAAAATATTCACTATTGTCTAGATTTAATTTGTACCCCGAGAAGGACCCAAACACCCGAAGCAGCTCCAGTATTCCCCCTGTTGACACACTCGGTTCCGACATGTATAATAACAAGTCATTGGCATACAGGACACCCTATGCTCTATCCCCCCCTCTTTCCATACTCCCGAACTTCTTAACGCGATAGCCAATGTCTCAATCCCAAGTGCAAACAGCAGGAGGACATAGAAATCCCTGTCTAGTCCCACGGTGGACAGGAAAGTATTCCAAGCTGATGTTATTTGTGCGGACACTCGTCCTCGGCTCCTTATACAGTAGATTTACCCAGTCCACAAATCTTGGTCCAATCCCAAACCGCTCCAGGACTGCCATCAAGTACCCCCATTCTACCCAGTCAAACGCTTTCTCGGCGTCCAATGCCACAATCACCTCTGTTTCCTTCCCCTCAGCCAGTGCCATAACCACGTTCAATACCGTCCTAATGTTCGAAAAGAGCTGCCTCCCTCTCACAAACCCCATCTGGGGAAAATTCTCCCCCAACGGCGCGATGTCCGCCGATTGGCGCCCAAAACGGCGCCAATCAGACGGGCATCGCGCCGCCCCAAAGGTGCGGAATGCTCCGCATCTTTGGGGGCCGAGCCCCAACATTGAGGGGCTAGGCCGGCGCCGGAGGAATTTCCGCCCCGCCAGCTGGCAGAAACGGCCTTTGTTGCCCCGCCAGCTGGCGCGGAAATGACATCCCCGGGCGGCGCATGCGCGGGAGTGTCAGCGGCCGCTGACAGTTTCCCGCGCATGCGCAGTGGGGAGAGTCTCTTCCGCCTCCGCCATGGTGGAGACCGTTGCGGAGGCGGAAGGGAAAGAGTGCCCCCACGGCACAGGCCCGCCCGCAGATCGGTGGGCCCTGATCGTGGGCCAGGCCACCGTGGGGGCACCCCCCGGGGTCAGATCGCCCCGCGCCTCCCCCCAGGACCCCGGAGCCCGCCCACGCCGCCTTGTCCTGCCGGTAAATACCTACTTTAATTTACGCCGGTGGGACAGGCAATTTCTCGGCGGGACTTCGGCCCATCCGGGCCGGAGAATCCAGCGGGGGGGCCCGCCTACCGGCGCGGCCCGATTCCCGCCCCCGCCCAATCTCCGGTACCGGAGACTTCGGCAACCGGCAGGGGCGGGATTCACGGCGGCCAACGTCCATTCTCCGACCCGCTGGGGGGTCCGGAGAATGACGCCCCTGATCTTCACCTATCATCTTCGGGACGCACTCCTCTAGGCTACCTGAATTTTTTATAATATTCCACTGGAATCCCATCCGGCCCTGCCACCTTCCCCGACTGCATCCTCCCAATCGCATCTTTTATCTCCTGCTCCACTATCACCCCTTCTAACATATCCCTGTCCCTCTCCCCTAACCTTGGGTATTCCAGCCCATCTAGAAATTCTGCATCTCCCAGCCTCCCCCAGGTGGCTCTGATCTGTACATCTTCTCATAGAATTCCTTAAAGACCTTGTTAATCTGATTTGGAGCTACCACCAACTTCCCTGCCCTGCCCGCACCTGGACAATTTCCCTTGCTGCAGCCTCCCTATGGAGCTGACCCGTCAACATACTCCGCACCTTCTCTCCATGCTCGTAAACTGCCCCCCTTACTCGCCTCAATTGGCATCCCGTCTTCCTTGTAGATAGTCGGTCAAAGCTTGCCTGGAGTTTCTTCCCCTTTTCCAACTTCGCTGGGCACCCATCTTCTGCATGCCTCCTATCTACCTCCAGCATCTCATCTATTACCCTCTCAGGGAAGGAAATCTATCATTCTTACCCAGTCTGGCCTACGTGTGACTCCAGACCCATAGCCATGTGGTTGACTCTTAACTTCCCTCTGAAATGGCCAAGCAAGCCACTCAGTTCAAGGGCAATTAGGGTTCGGCAAAAATGCTGGCATTGTTGGTGACACCCACATCCCATAAAAAAATACATTAAAAAAAATTCAACGACAATGGTGCGCAAGTGGGTGATGGAGGGGGAGGGGGCTGCATGAAAGAGGCTGGAGACGGCGTCCTGTGTGGGTACGAGTCTGGGGGCGCTGGCAACGGCGCCGCTGCCGCTCCCTCCAAGGAGGTATACCACAAGCCTGGTGGTGGTGGCGCCCCTCAAAATGTGGGGGCAGTGGAGGCGGCATAGGGGGGAAGTTAGGGCCTTGGCGTGGACCCCATTACGGGGAACCACCGGTTCGCCCCAGGAAGAACAGGTGGAGGGTTTTCGGGGTGGCACAGGGCAGGCATATGAAAGTTGGGGGACCTGTTTGTGGACGGGAAGTTCACAAGCTTGGGTGAGCTGGAGGAGAAGTACGGTCTCCCCCCAGGGAACACCTTCAGGTACTTACAGGTAAGGGCGTTTGCCAGACGGCAGGTGGTGGAATTCCCACGGCTACTGCCACACACAATACAGGACAGGGTGCTCTCGGGGGGGTGGGTGGGATTGGGGAAGATCTCGGAAACTTACCAGGTGATGCAGGAGGAGGAGGAGGCCTCGGTGGTGGAGTTGAAAGGTAAGTGGGAGGAGGAGTTGGGAGAGGAGATCGAAGAGGGGACGTGGGCAGATGCCCTTGGGAGGGTGAACTCTTCCTCTTCATGCGCGAGGCTCAGCCTCATACAGTTTAAGGTGCTGCACAGGGCACTCATGACCGGGACAAGGATGAGCAGGTTCTTTGGGGGTGAGGACAGGTGTGTTAGGTGCTCAGGGAGCCCAGCAAATCACACCCATATGTTCTGGGCATGCCCAGCGCTGGAGGAATTTTGGAAGGGCGTAGCAAGGACGGTGTCGAGGGTGGTAGGATCCAGGGTCAAACCGGGCTGGGGGCTCACAATATTTGGGGTGGCAGAGGAGCCGGGAGTGCAGGAGGCGAAAGAGGCCGGAATTCTGGCCTTTACGTCCCTGGTAGCCCGGCGAAGGATTCTCCTTCAGTGGAAAGATGCGAGGCCCCCAAGCGTGGAATCCTGGATCGGCGATATGGCGGGTTTCATTAAATTGGAGAGGGTGAAATTCGCCTTGAGAGGGTCGGTACAAGGGTTCTTTAGGCAGTGGCAACTGTTCTTAGACTTTCTGGCAGAACGGTAGACATTGGTCAATGGCAGCAGCAGCTCGGGGGAGGGGGGGGTGTTTACTTTATTTTTGTTTATGTTATTTACACTGGAAGGGTCTGAGGGGGTGTATACACCTGGGGTGTCATTCTCCGCCGGCGGGAGTCTCCGTTTTGCCGGCGTCCGGGGGTTTCCCGACGGCGTGGGGCTGCCCCACAATGGGAAACCCCATTGACCGGCCAGTGTTACGGAGACTCCCGCCGGCCGGTCGGGGCAGAAATGTGGCGGGGCGGGTAGGAGAATTTCGCCCATGTTGTCTTAAGTCGGGGTGTTAATGTTAATTTATTATTTAGGTACAGGGGGAGAGGGGTTTGGGGGGTTGCTTTTTTAGATTGTGTTTTGTACTTAACCCTGTTGGGTTCTTTTTTCTTTCTCATTTTGTTATTGATATTTTATGAAAACCTTTAATAAAAATTATTTAAAAAAAAAAAAATTCAACCTTGGATGAAGCAGATCCATTAAATGTATTCAGATGTAATTTAACAAAGAACATGGGCGGGTTTCTCCACTCTTGCGCCGAAGTGCCCACGCCATCATGAACGCCGTCGAGATTCACGATGGCGCGAAATGGCCCCTATCCCGACCGATTCAGGGCCCGATAATGGGCGAGGAGCGGGGCCGCGTCATCTACACGCGCCAGGCCTTGTCGCTGCGTAAAGGCGGCGCCGCATAACTGGCATCACCCGCGCATGCGCGGGTTGGCCGGCGCCAACCTGCGCATGCGTGGTTGCCATCCTCCCCGAGTCCGCCCCGCAAGAAGATGGCGGACGGATCTTGTGGGGCTGCGGAAGGAAGGAGGTTCTCCTTCAGAGAGGACAGCCCGACGATCGGTGGGCACCGATCGCGGGCCACCCCACATTTGAGGTACCCCCCGGTGCAGGATCCCCCCTCCCCTCCCCCCCGCAGGCCGCCCCCCCCCCCAAGCGTTCCCGCGCTGTTCCTGACAGCAGCGACCAGGTGTGGACGGCGCCGGGGGGAACCCGCCATTTTGGCCTGGCCGCTCGGCCCATCCGTGCCTGAGAATAGCAGGGGTGCCGGAGAATCGCCATTTTGGGTGTCTCCGGCGATTCTCCGGCCTGCGGCCCGCGGGACTCGACGGGGCCGTTCCCGCCGCTTGGGAGAATCGCGGGAGGGCGTCGGACCGGCGTCGCGGGAAATTTTGGCGGCCCAGGCGATTCTCCCAACCGGCGCGGGAGTGGAGAATCTCGCCCCATATGTTCAGCTGCAACAGGGTCCCGGCACTGGCTTTATTTAAAGGGCTGGACAATCAACTTGTAGGCAAGGTAATTTAGAATAGCGTCTGCCACGAAAAAAAGTCTTTGGAAGTACAGTGGAGTGTTTTTGGAGGTGTTTCAGTGGATCTGGTAGGGGATTTTGCTTCTTTCTTACAAGGAGGCAGAGCTTTTGGTGGCCTGTCCACACAAAGGCTACAACAAACTTTAGGAACAGCAGCGGCAATGCCTCTGGGTCAGCAGCATGACAGGGAGATGGAGCAGAGTCTGGAAAGAGGTAAGCTGCGCACAATGCCATCTGTCAAATTGGAGCTAACCTCCCCCATGACAGCACGCTGTCTGGTAGGCCAGCTAATGCACCCAGCATTTTGGTGTGCAATTCTCAGTCTTCTCCTGTATGCCATCCCGTTGAGGTGCTCACCTGAATCTCCTGCAGCAGCATTCATCTGTGACCTCACCCTCCGGTGAGCTGGCAAAAGAACCATCCTTTACCTGGCCTATTCAAGCCTTGTGACTTACCATATACTGATCCCAATTTTATACTAGGCTGAAAGGTATGTGCAGTGTCAACATCTGAACTGCACAGGACCTTCAACCGACGTTATACACCAGATACATCGATGACATTTTTTTCCTTTGGACCCACGGCGAAGAATCACTGAAACGACTGCACGATGACATCAATAAGTTCCATCCAACCATCAGGCTCACCATGGACCACTCTCCAAAATCAGTTGCATTCTTGGACACACTTGTCTCCATCAAGGACGGTCACCTCAGCACTTCGCTTTACCGCAAGCCCACGGATAACCTCACGATGCTCCACTTCTCCAGCTTCCACCCTAAACACATTAAAGAAGCCATCCCTTATGGACAAGCTCTCCGTATACACAGGATCTGCTCCGACGAGGAGGAGCGTAACAGACATCTACAGACGTTGAAAGGTGCCCTCGTACGAACGGGATATGGCGCTCGACTCATCGATCGAAAGTTCCAATGCGCCACAGCGAAAAACCGCACCGAACTCCTCAGAAGACAAACATGGGACACAACCGACAGAATACCCTTCGTCATCCAGTACTTTCCCGGAGCGGAGAAACTACGACATCTTCTTCACAGCCTTCAACACGTCATCGATGAAGATGAACATCTTGCCAAGGTCATCCCCACACCCCCACTACATGCCTTCAAACAATTGCGCAACCTCAAACAAACCATTGTTTGCAGCAAACTACTCCGCCTTCGGAACAGTGACCACAACACCACACAACCCTGCCATGGCAATCTCTGCAAGACGTGCCAGATCATCAACATGGATACCACCATTACACGTGAGAACACCACCCACCAGGTACGCGGTACATACTCGTGCGACTCGGCCAATGTTGTCTACCTCATACGCTGCAGGAAAGGATGTCCCGAAGCGTGGTACATTGGCGAGACCATGCAGACGCTGCGACAGCAAATGAACGGACATCGTGCGACAATCACCAGGCAGGAATGTTCCCTTCCATTGGCGGAACACTTCAGCAGTCAAGGGCATTCAGCCTCTGATCTCCGGGTAAGCGTTCTCCAAGGCGGCCTTCAGGGCGCGCGACAACGCAGAATCGCCGAGCAGAAGCTTATAGCCAAGTTCCGCACACATGAATGCGGCCTCAACCGGGACCTGGGATTCATGTTGCATTACATTCATCCCCCATCATCTGGCCTGTGAAATCCTACCAACTGTCCTGGCTTGACACAATTCATACCTCTTTAACCTGGGGTTACCCCCATCTCTGGATCTGTAAAGATTTAATCACCTGCTAATGCTCGCATTCCAAGCATTGTCTGGCATCTTTGAATCTGTCTTTATATGTGTTTCTGGAACATACCTCTTCATTCACCTGAGGAAGGAGCAGTGCTCCGAAAGCTAGTGACATCGAAACAAACCTGTTGGACTTTAACCTGGTGTTGTAAAACTTCTTACTGAACATTTGAACTGATAGCTGTGAGTGGCATAAAGTGACAGGACCTTTCCATTGGTGCTGTATTGTTGCTTTCTCTCCATCCTTCTGCCTGTTCCATAGCTGGGAAAGTTGCAGTCTTTGTTGTCTGAAAGCAGGAAAACAGAAAGGAAAGATTGCGGTGGGGGGGGGGGGGGGGGGGGGGGGAGTGGGATGGGGAGGAAATCAGGAGGTTCAGTGTTTGATGAATTAGTATATATATTATATTTTCTATCTGTTGCAGTGATGTTAAAATCCTGAGTTCAGGGGCGAAATTCTCCCCCAACGGCGCGATGTCCACCGACTGGCGCCAAACACGGCGCCAATCAGACGGGCATCGCGTCGACCCAAAGGTGCAGAAGTCTCCGCATCTTTGGCGGCCTAGCCCCAACATTGAGGGGCTAGGCCGACGCCGGAGGGATTTCCGCCCCGCCAGCTGGCGGAAATGGCGTTTGTTGCCCCGCCAGCTGGCGCGGAAATGCAGCGCATGCGCGGGAGCGTCAGCGGCCGCTGACAGTTTCCCGGCGCATGCGCGGGAGCGTCAGCGGCCGCTATCAGTTTCCCGCGCATGCGCAGTGGGGAGAGTCTCTTCCGCCTCCGCCATGGTGGAGGCCGTGGCGGAGGCGGAAGGGAAAGAGTGCCCCCACGGCACAGGCCCGCCCGCGGATCAGTGGGCCCCGATCGCGGGCCAGGCCACCGTGGGGGCACCCCCCGGGGTCAGATCGCCCCGCGCCCCCCCCCCCCCCAGGACCCCGGAGCCCGCCCACGCCGCCTGGTCCCGCCGGCGGGACAGGCAATTTCTGGGCGGGACTTCAGCGGGGGGTCCCGCCAACCGGCGCCGCCCGATTCCCGCCCCGTCCAATCTCCGGTACCGGAGACTTCGGCGGGGGCGGGGGCGGGATTCACGGCGGCCTACGGCCATTCTCCGACCCGGCGGGGGGTCGGAGAATGACGCCCTAGGTATCTGCATCTGTTGCAGTAATATTATTGAAGAATTTGGGTTAAAGTTTCCAGACACTGTGGCTGCCAAAGGTACAATTAAGATGTCATTAAAAATAAGATCATCATTCATTCAAATCTGGGCAGCAAGGAGGCACAGTGGTTAGCACTGCAGCCTCATGACGCCGAGGACCCAGGTTCAATCCCGCCCCTGGTCACTCTCCGTGTGGAGTTTTCACATTCTCCCTGTGACTGTGAGTTTCACCCCAAAATCCAAAAAATATGCAGGGTCGGTGGATTTGCCATGCTAAATTGCCCCCTAATTTGGGGGGGGGGGGAAATTAGGTACTTCATTCATTCCAATCATATATGTGTTTGCCAAGAGAGATTTCATGGAATTTTGTTATGATTGTGGGAGATTCCCTGGTGAGTAGATAATTTGAGACATTGGGTGGGATTCTCCGTAGCCCAACGCTGAAATGGGGAACGGCGATCGGCCAGAGAATGGCTTCCGATGCTGGAATCGGGGAAGGCATCGGTTTGACTCCGGTTCGCGATGCTCCGTCCAAATCGTCATCATCAGGATACGCTCTGCGCGGAGGTGCAACACCGTTGATGCATCATCAGCCAGCCCACCCACGATGCTCCACCTCCAATGGGCCAAGTTCCTGATGATGCAGGCCACGTGTGGTCCCAGTGGACAGTGTCTAGCACCACCACATTCAGCTGAGATCCATGCCGCTGCCCGGGGGGCTTCTGCTAGGGCTGGGAGGAGTGGTCGTGGGTAGCCAGCAGGTGGGCTGTGGGGTCGGGGTGGGTAGGTAAGGGGTCTAGCATGGCTGGTGCCATGTTTCCCGGCACGACCGGTGCCTGTGGGGAGATGTCGGCGTGCCGGCTGCAGCTTGACAGCGCTGCGCTTGCGCAGCCCGGGACCCGCCGATTCTCCGCGCGATCCGCGGGTGTTTCACGCGGCACAGGGACTAGCTCCTCACCAGTACCGGAATCACTGAGGGATACGTGTTGATTTCCCCATCATGGAACACCACGGATTCTCTGTTGGTGCCGGCACTTAATAATAATACCTCAGAAACGGAGAATCCAGCCATTGTATTTGGACTTTGGTAAGCAGGTCGGGAGATCTCAGTGGGATAAACATGATGCAATTAATGAGAGGGACATGTCTGTAGCAGGCAGTTTAGTTTTTACTTTTGATGGGGGCTTTGAGCTGAGCAGCAGCTTTTGCAATAGGCTGTCAGGTTAAGCAGTAGCCTGACTCAGAAAAGAATCTGCAGTCTATTTCCTGACAGGAACCCTCTCTCTTCAAGCAGTATTTCTGAGAAATCTCTATTCAAGTGTACAATAAGTATCCCTTTGTTTGCTAACTGTATTTATAAGTGACTTTTGATCTATGGTGGGTTTTGCTTGATTGGAGATCGAGAAGGTATCAATTAGAAGTTAAAGTGTTTCCTTTTATTGTTAAGAATTGTTTAACTGTTAATTGTAAGCTATTATCTGTGATATTAATGTAGTTCAATCCTGCGTTAGAAATAAAGTTTGTTTCAATATACCATATCCCTATTTGTCAGTCAAATCACTCTTGGAGTGAAGTATCCTTTCTTCACAGTCTTACAAATTTTTTAAAAAGTGTTTGGGATTCTTGACCAGTATACTAACAAATGTTGTGGTCTGGTCCGGAGACTTAACAAAATTGGGGACTCCTTACTGGGATTTAAAAGTATAATTCTTTGTTTGGCTTGGGATTTATTGAATTTAAAGTCAGTGAGTGTGAGGAACTGGTGCTTAATTTCAGTGTTGCAGTTTGAATAGGGAGTGACTGGTACAATGGCTCTTTCTATGGCTAAGAATTTCCTGGGGGTGGAGGACGTCATTCTGGCTGGTTTACAAAGGGTGTTTAAAACAAAGCTTTTTGGGTCTGGTGAACAAGCTGCAGTTGACTTTACTTGAGTGGTTGCTGGAGGTGGAGATAATTCAAGCAATAGCTCAAGTTCGCAAGAAATTGCAGAGTGTGGTGAACTCAGCCCAACGCATCACACAAGCTTGCCATCCTCCCATTGATTCTGTAAACACCTCCCGCTGCCTCAGAAAGGCAAACAGCATTATCAGATACCCTCACATCCAGGCTTTGCCCTTTTCCAGACCCTTCCATCAGGCAGAAGATACCGAAGTCTGAAGACCCGCACATCCAGACAAAGGAACAGCTTCTTCCCCACAGCTACAAGACTCCTCAACGACTCTCCCTCGGACTGATCTGTTCCCTGTAAGGACACTATTCACGACGCCCTATGCTGCTCTTTTTCGCCCTTCTTTCCCACTGTAACCAATCACTATTTGATGTACCATTGTCAATGTACTCTGTTGATTATTCTTTTGTCTACTATGTACGTATTGTGTACGTTCCCTTGGCCGCAGAGAAATACTTTTCACTGTACTTCGTTACTTGGCAATAAATATCAATCAATCAATCAATCAACAATCAATCAATTTACATTTGCTGGAGCAACAGTCTGAATCGTTACAATTAGCTAAAATTCAATTACAAATGATACAATTAGAAATGCAGGAAAAAGAAAAGGAGAGAGTGGCAATGGCAGAGGAAAAGAAAAGGAGAGTGGCAATAGATAAAGACAGATTGGCAATGAAAGAAGGAAAAGAAAGAGAGAGGGCAGAAAAGGAAAAAAAGAGAGGGTAAAAAAGAAAAAAGAAAGGGCTTTTCAGATGAAAATTTAAATGAGGAAATCTAAGGTAATTTATTGAGTTCTTTGAGAAGGTGATCAAACAGGTGGATGAGGGTAAAGCAGTTGATGTGGTGTATATGGATTTCAGTAAAGCGTTTGATAAGGTTCCCCACGGTAGGCTACTGCAGAAAATACGGAGGCATGGGATTCAGGGTGATTTAGCAGCTTGGATCAGAAATTGGCTAGCTGGAAGAAGACAAAGGGCGGTGGTTGATGGGAAATGTTCAGACTGGAGTCCAGTTACTAGTGGTGTACCACAAGGATCTGTTTTGGGGCCACTGCTGTTTGTCATTTTTATAAATGACCTGGAGGAGGGCATAGAAGGATGGGTGAGTAAATTTGCAGATGACACGAAAGTCAGTGGAGTTGTGGACAGTGCGGAAGGATGTTACAAGTTACAGAGGGACATAGATAAGCTGCAGCGCTGGGCTGAGAGGTGGCAAATGGAATTTAATGCAGAAAAGTGTGAGGTGATTCATTTTGGAAGGAATAACAGGAAGACAGAGTACTGGGCTAATGGTAAGATTCTTGGCAGTGTGGATGAGCAGAGAGATCTCGGTGTCCATGTACATAGATCCCTGAAAGTTACCACCCAGGTTGAGAGGGTTGTTAAGAAGGCGTACGGTGTGTTAGCTTTTATTGGTAGAGGGATTGAGTTTCAGAGCCATGAGGTCATGTTGCAGCTGTACAAAACTCTGGTACAGCCGCATTTGGAGTATTGCATGCAATTCTGGTCGCCGCATTATAGGAAGGATGTGGAAGCATCCTTCCTATCTGGAGATTTACCAGAATGTTGCCTGGTATGGAGGGAAGATCTTATGAGGAAAGGCTGAGGGACTTGAGGCTGTTTTCGTTAGAGAGAAGAAGGTTAAGAGGTGACTTAATTGAGGCATACAAGATGATCAGAGAATTGGATAGGGTGGACAGTGAGAGCCTTTTTCCTCGTATGGTGATGTCTAGCACGAGGGGACATAGCTTTAAATTGAGGGGAGATAGATATAGGACAGATGTCAGAGGTAGGTTCTTTACTCAGAGAGTAGTAAGGGCGTGGAATGCCCTGCCTGCAACAGTAGTGGACGCGCCAACACTAAGGGCATTCAAATGGTCATTGGATAGACATATGGACGATAAGTGAATAGTGTAGATGGGCTTTAGTGTAGTTTCACAGGTTGGCGCAACATCGAGGGCCGAAGGGCTTGTACTGCACTGTAATGTTCTATGTTCTAAGGTGGAAATGGAACAATTAACAGGGAAGAAAGGGAAAAGGAAAGAGAGAACATCAATATAAGATGTTGGAATTAAAGGCAGAAAGCAAGGAAAGCTCAGTGTATGTATGAACCCTCCTAGTCAAAAGCCTAGCGGGGATATGTTCACATACATTCAAGCATTGCCATGGTTTGACGAGAATGATATGAAAGCCCTTTTTAAAATCTCATTTGAGAAAGTGGCTAAACAATTGAAGTAACCAAAGACCCTGGCTGGGATTCTCCCTTTTGGGGACTAATGTCCCCACGCCCGCCGGAAATGAAATGAAAAAATGAAAATCGCTTATTGTCACAAGTAGGCTTCAAATGAAGTTACTTTGAAAAGCCCCTCGTCACCCTATTCTGGCGTCTGTTTGGGGAGGCCGGAAAATGGGCAGGAATCACTCCGGGCCTTTTCCTCGAAAGTCCGGGGTGATTCGCTGTTTTCCAGGGGGCTCGCAGGGCCCCGGTGTGTGCACTGGCTGCTGGCGGGGCCCTTCTGTCCAGACCGTGCGGACGCGCATGTGCGCGACGGCCCACTTTGGCGCGGGTGCCGCCAATATGGCGGAGCCACACAGCAGGCCCGCGCAAAGGAAGGTAGGTCTCAACCACATCGCTTTGGCCCGCCGATTGGTGGCCCCTGATCGCAAGCTTGGCCACCGCTGAGGCACCCCCCGGAGTCAGATTCCCCCTGCCCCACCAGGACCGCCACCGCGGCCACGGATCCGAGCTGCCGCTGGGTGGTACCAAATGTAAACCACGCCGGCGGGAGTTCAGCCGGTCGCTCGCGGGGGCCTATTTCAGCGGTGAGGATGATGCTGAACGACTTCGGAAGGGCATTGACAAGTTGGCCAAATGGGCAGAGACCTGGCAGATGAACTTCAATGCAGCGCAATGTGAGGTAATGCATTTTGGTAGAAGAAACATGGGGAGACAATATAGACTCAATTGTACAACTTTGAGGGGAGTACAGGAACAGAGGAACCTTGGGGATAAGTGCCTAATTCTCTGAAGGTGGCCAGGCAAGTTGAAACAGTTGTTAAGAAGGCTTATAGCATCCTCGGGTTTATAGAGGCATAGAGTACAAAAGCAAGGAAGTGATGCTATACCTCTACAGATCATTGGTCAGACCACATTTGGAGTATTGTGTTCAATTCTGGGCACCTTATTTAAGGAAGGATGGTAAAGCCCTGGAGAGAGTGCAGAGGAGATTTATTAGAATGATACCAGGAATGAGGAATTTTAGATACAAGGAAAGATTGGAGAAATTGGGCTTGTTTTCCTTGGAGCAGGGAAGATTAAAAGGCAACCTTATTGAGCTGTTCAAAATTCTGAACAATTTTCACAGGGTAAAGAAGGATATTCTGTTTCCACTAGTTGGTATGTCAGTGACGAGGGGGGTCACAATTTCAAGATGATCACCAAGAAAGCTAGGAGTTGGATGAGGAGAAACTTCTTTACTAAGAGAGTTGTTGGGGCTTGGAAGGTGCTGCCTGGGAGAGTGGTGGAGGTGGATTCCATAGGTGATTTCAAAACAGCGCTAGATATATTTTAAAGTGATGAATTTAGAATGCTGACAGAGATAGGCTGGGGAATGGGATTAGCTCTTTTGGGAGCCGGTGCAGATACAGTGGGTTAAATGGCCTCCTACTGTGCTGTAAGTATCAAACAAACAAAATAATACAATGCTTTCAGCAGGCAATGGAGTGTGAATTTCAATGTAAACATTCCAGTTCAAAGCATTGAACCTCCTAGCCATACACAGTGCCTACAATACTTCAAAAGGCAATTAAATGAATTGTGTGAAAACCACTTCAAAGGTTTGCACCACTTTAAAGGCATAACTTTAACATTCATCTCACATACCTTTAAACTTGGCATACTAAAAGAGTTTTTAAAAGGGTTCAGGGGTACAGATGGAATCACTTTCACTTTATTATGATAAAGCGTTTTTCTTATATACTAACTTACCGTTTAAAGGGTTTTGGGGTACAGGTAGGATCACTTTCACTTTATTATTAGGGATGTGTATTTGTGAGAGAATGAGTAACTGTCTAAATGGTACAGGGGTACAGATGAGACCATTTTCACTTTATTATGGGAAAACGTTAACTTTTACATACTGAGTGACTGTTTCATGGGTTTTTAAAGACTGCAGATGAGGAGAGCATCCAAAGGAGCTCCATGGAAGACACCTAATCTAAGCCCGTCCAGCCTAGCACAAGCCCCCTGACCCGACCTCCCACGAAGGACCCCCCTCGGCACCCTAATGGCAATTGTTGGGACGATACTTACCATCTTGCCACCCCTCGGACTGCAAGCCGCCAGGTCCACACTCCTGTTACACCAATTCATGCCAGCAGGACTCTCGGCTGGGAGGACTGGAGCATCCAACCTGGCTTGTGAATGGTGCATCCAATCCACCAATGACATGCAAATAGCTCTAATGAGCATGGTCCTGCCGGGTTAGGGTGGGAGACCTGGCTGGGCCATCGGGAAATCCGCTAAGGGCGACGGTGCGGGCACAGAGACCCGTGACCGGTCTGCCACCCGACGTGAATCCCGATTTTGCCCCGCTGCGGGATTCTCCGCCCATCGGGATTCCCATTCTTAGTGGTATGGAACGGAAAATCCTGGCCGTGGTCTCAGCAATTCCCTGTATAACTGAAGCATAACATCCTTACATTTATGTCTGATCCTTCTCATAATAAAGGTCAGCATTCCATTAGCCTTCTTAATTACCTGCTGTACCTGTGTATTAACATTTTGGACTCATGCACGGGAACGCTTAGATCCCTCTGCCCCTCAGAATTCTGCAGCTGTTCTCCATTTAAGTAACACTCTGCTTTTTTATTCTTCCCGCCAAAGTGAACAAAGAGAAATAACTTAGCATCTTGTATGGATGGATGCACCAGGTGAACAATAGCAGAGTAATGGAGATGGACATAGCGACCAATGCTCCTCATGTATTCTTATCCCTCTGCACTAGCCTTTAGCAGCATATTTTTAATCTGTGTCAGCAGTGATGTGAGCGTCAAATGAGACCAGAATTGGAAAACGTGATTCTAGCTGCCGAAATCGTGTTTTCCGATTTTCCACGCCCTTCGCTGGTGGCATAACAACAAAAATGCCATGGAAGGTTGGAAACCTGAGACGGGATTCTCCCGAATCGGCGCGATGGCCCGAAGGCAGCGTAGAAAACGGCGCAAACCACTCCGGTGTCGGGCCGACCAGAAGTTGTGGTATTCTCCACACTTTGGGGGCTAGGCCGGTGCCAGAGGGGTTGGCGCTGCACCAGCCGGCGCCAAAGGGACTGCGCGAGCTAGCACATGCGCTGAACCGCCGGCGTATTCTGGGGCATGCGCAGGGGGGTGACTCCTCCCCGCTTGCTATGGCGGAGCCCTACAGGGGACGGCGCGGAAGGAAGACGTGCCCCCACGGCACAGGCCCGCCCGTAGATCGGTGTGCCCTGATTGCTGGCCCGGCCACCGTGGGGGACCCCCCCCCCCAGGGTTGGATCCTCCCGCGCCCCCCCGAGGACCGCACCAGCCAACTTACCAGCCAGGTCCCGCCATGGGGGACCATGTCCAGTCCACACCGGCGGGACTGGCCAAAAATGGGTGGCCGCTCGGCCCATCGGGGCCCAGAGAATTGTCGGGGGGGGGGGGCACTGCCAACAGCCCCCGACGGGTGTGTTGTGATCCCCGCCCGAAAACCGGTGCCGGAGAATATGGCAGCCGGCATCGGAGCAGGGTTCACGCCACCCCTCGGGGATTCTCCGACACTGCGGGGGGTCGGAGAATCCCGCCCCTTATTTTAATACATTATAGTATAATTAGTGAACCCTCCTTCTGGGACTTCAATGCATATTCAACAGTTGCCGGCAGAACGTCACATCACCACGATTTACAACACTATAAAAACTCGAACCGGCTACCTCACCTCCGAAAGGGATATTGAAGGTGAGCGCTCAGGTCGCCATTACCATCCAGGATTCCAGTCACAGAGGGGGCAATGGAGAGGACGCAGGGGACCTAGAGAGTGGGTGGGAGCAGGTGTATCCATAAGGTTAGTACTGGGACCGACTGTGAGTTCTTGGGTTGGGTCCCATGAGAGGTCAGGCTGCATGGGCAGATTGGGGGACTCATGAGCCTCCAGCCTCATGGAGCCTGAAGACCCTCATAAAGGATGACTGCAGTGAGAATGAACGCCTATATTCAGACAGCACTGTGATGCCAGTGGGCAAGAGCTGTGTGGAAGTTCAAGGCCACTGGTTATGGAGGTCAGGATGGCTGGGTGGCTGGCTGTTCAAGTTTGAAAGTTTGTTCAATCCGCAGCTCATTACACCTGGGGGAATGAGGGTGCACTCTAAGGATGAAATTGGCACGCTAAATTCAGTTTTCACACGTATCAGGTGTGCTTTGCCTCCCACAAAAGGATGTCAGATGTCTAATCAGCTACCTGACCCTTCCTTGACAAGTCAATTGTACCAATTTAGTCAACATTGCAATGCATGAGTGTGCCACTGATTGGCGCCCAACTTTTAACGCTTTATCTGTTTGATCAATGCATGGCTTGAGGTCAAAACAGTGGCGTTACGGAAGCCAAGTCCCAAACATTGAACTCCAAAGTTCATACTCATGTCTACATAACAGAGAGGTGCCACAGATGTGGCTCCCAATGCAAGGTGTCATGGGGAAGTCACTCAACAGTTACCCCATTCAAGGAATGACAGGGGCAGTATCTTGTTCCCCAGTGAGGTTAGAATGCAGGTCCATTGAATGCATTCAACTGCTCTTATCCCTCATCCTTGGGGGGCAGGGCAGGGGGGGGGGCGGTGCTACAAGGTCCAGTGAGGCTCTCAAGCGTCAAAGGGCTTCATTCAGGTGGAGTTGAGAGGGACAACTGTGGGGAAGGAAGGGAGTGAGGCTCAGTGGAAAGGCGCTCACATAGGGGAATGCACATGGGTGGATGTCCCAGTTCTGAAAGGGCTGTGGGTCAGAGCATTGTCAGGACTCCTCATCGCTCACTTTGATGTTCACTTTCTTTCAGTTTTTGAATCTGGTGAATCATGGAGCCAGTTGAGCTGGCAATTCTTTTGATTGCGAACAACCAGCAGCAGCGATAGCAACGTGCCACTGCACACAGCAAGGAATAGCGCCTTGCAGAGAGGAGGAGGCAGGGCCCGTTGATCTTCCGGGAGCAGGGCTACAGATGGCGGAGCCTCAGTGGAGACACTTCCGGCCACTGGCGTTTCAGCGTAGAACTTCCTACCTCCAGATGTTAGAGGTCCAATGCCGGAGAAGACTGCATCTGTCCCGGGGGATGTAAGAGTTGGCACTATATGGACTGGGAGGTCACCCATATCCTATGGCCTTGAAAGTTAGTGCTGCTCTAAACCGCTATGCCAGCAGCTCGTTTCAGGACTGCACAGGTGATTTGTTTGGTATTTTCCAGTCTGCCACAGCGGCATGGTAGCACAGAAGTTAGCACTGTTGCTTCACAGGGCCAGGGACCTGGGTTCGATTCCTGGTTTGGGTCACTGTCTGTGCTCGTTCTCCTCGTGTCTGCGTGGGCTTCCTCCGGGTGCTCTGGTTTCCTCCCACAAGTCCCGAAAGACATGCTTGCTGGTGAATTAGACATTCTGAATTCTCCCTCTGTGTACCCGAACAGGTGCCGGAGTGTGGCGACTAGGGAATTTTTACAGTAACTTTGTTGCAACGTTAATGTAAGCCTACTTGTGACAATAATAAAGATTATTATTAAGTGCATAAGGGAGGTCACAGATGTGCTATTTGAGAAGGCCCACATGTACATCAACTTGGACCGGGACCAGGCGAGCCAAGGTACCAGGGCCATGGGCTTCAGTCACATAGCAGGCCTGTTCCCAGGTGCCGGGTGTCATTGACTGCACCCATATGGCTCTGCGCTCCCATGGGGTGCCATTTTTGATGGGATTTCACTCCCTCAATGTCCAGATCGTCTGTGACCACACAATGCACATCATGGAGGTGTGCGCCCATTTCCTGGGAAGCATCCTGATAGTTGTTACATCTTGGGTTGCTCGCCGATCCCAGCCATTTTTGAGGGAGAGATGCGGCTGGGGGGATAACTCTTCGGGCGCAAAGGGTACACACTCAGGAGATGGCTGACGATGCCAATGCAGAGGCCATAAACATCCGCTGAGACTGGTTACAATGAGGGCATTGCGCTAATGCGTGCGCTGTTAGAACAAATGATTGGACTGCTCAAGATGCTGTTCTGGTGTCCGGCAGATTCTCTCCAATAAAGCCCCCAGAGGGTGTCCGACATCATGGTGGTCTACTGTGCTCTGCACAACCTGGCACTGCAGCAGAGAGAGCAGCTGGACCAGGAGGAGATGGAGGAGAACCACACCTCCTCAGGTGAGGTGGCGAGGGGCAACGCGCAGAGGACTAAGAAGGACATTGAGCGATGGCCAGGGCCCACACGGGGCACAGGGCTAGGGACGCTCTCACTGACTCTCGATTTGGCAACATTCAGGACTAGGCTGTGAAGATCTCTCCTACAATGGAGTCTGACATTCACTCGCTACTGAGGTGCCTGTAGGAGGTCATCGTGATAGTGGCTACATCCATGGGCAGGACACAAATGCAATTAGCTGGGCGCTGTAGGAGAATGATGATGACTTGCAGTGAGGACAGAGTAATGCTCCTCTCATCCTCATCAATATGTCTGACTCCTGCCTAACAGAGAGCTGAATGCATACTGCATCTGAAAGGGCTTGTCATGGAGTCCAGAGATGCTGCATGACAAATCCCAGCTGCTGCTATCTTCTTGGAGGTCGGGGGTCCTGGTTTTTCTCCACCTACATACAAGGTGGAAAGGCTCTCAACACAGTTTCAGCCTTTGACATCCTCATCACTAGGGAATACTGTAATGTTCTTTGATTGGGCTGATATTGGATCTTGATATTGTAGTGTAAACAAAGAACATTAGACTTTGTTTTATAAACAAAGTTATTTATTACCATCACTACACTAACGAATTACCAAAATGCCTAAGATTAATACAGTTGGAAATAATGGTCTAACACTAACTTACACTAAGATACTACAGAGCAACTCTAATATGCGACTGCTACAAATTCCTTACTAACTCCATCTCCCGGAATACATGGGCGGGATTCTCCCTTGCCCTGCCGAAACCGGGAACGGCAATCGTGTGGAGAATGGCTCCCAATGCCGAAATGGCGGCAGCCAGCGGTTTGACGCCGGGTCACGATGCTCCCCCCCACCCTCCTCCAAATCAGCGTCATCGAGACACGCTACATGAAGGCTGGTAGATCAGATGAGGGGGGGACTTGCGGAGGTGAGAAGCGCTCCGTTTGTCATTGGCAGGGCAGGTTCAGATGGCTAAAATGACGGTCCTCCCGAGGTTTTTGTTTGTTTTTCAGAGCCTCCCAATTTTCATCCCCAAGGCATTCTTTAAAAAAGTGATTGCAGAAATCTTGGGATTTGTTTGGGCGGGTAAAACCCCACGAGTGAACAAAGTGCTGCTGGAGCGGGGGCATGGCGGTGGCGGGGGGCTGGCTCCTCCGAATGTCATTAATTACTACTGGGCTGTGAATATTGCGATCGTTAAGAAGTGGGTAGTGGGGGAGGGTCGGTATGGGAGTGGGTGGAGGCGACATCATGTAAGGACACGGGATTGGGGGCATTGTTAACTCTGCCATTCTCGCTGGCTCGGTACTCCACAAGCCCGGTACTTCTGGCAGCCCTGAGGGTGTGGGGACAGTGGAGGCAGCACATGGGGTTAGAGGGGGCATCAGTGTGGGCACTGTATGTGATAAGCACCGGTTCGCTCCGGGGGGCTGGACGGGTGGTTTCGGAGCTGGCAGGGATCAAGAGATTTGGGGATCTCTTTATTGATGAGGGTTTCCCGAGCTTGGAGGAGGAGTTTGAGTTGCCAGGTGGGAATGGGTTCCGGTATCTGCGGGTGAGGGATTTTGTGCAGAGGCAGGTTTTGACCTACCTGCTCCTGCCGCACCGGGGACTGCAGGATAAGGTGGTGTCGAGAACAGGAGTAGGAGAGAGGAAGGTCTCAGAGATTTATAAGGAGCAGATGGAGTGGGAGGGAGCCCCGATAGGGGAGGTGAAGAGAAAGTGGGAGGAACAGCTGGGTGGAGAGTTGGGGGCCGAGTTATGGGAGGAGGCTCTGAGGAGAGATAATGCATCCTAATTGTGTGCCAGGCTCAGCCTGATACAATTTAAGATGGTCTACAGGGCACACATGACTGTGGTCCGGATGAGCAGGTTCTTTGAGAAGGTGCAGGATAGGTGTGGGAGCTGTTCGGGGGTCCTGCGAACCATGTTGATATGTTTTGGGCATGTCCGAGGCTGAGTGGTTTCTGGCATGAATTTGCTGACATCATGGGCGAAATTCTCCCCCAACGGCGCGATGTCCGCCGACTGGCGCCAAACACGGCGCCAATCAGACGGGCATCGCGCCGGCCTAAAGGTGCGGAATGCTCAATGTTGGGGCTAGGCCGACGCCGGAGGGATTTCCGCCCCGCCAGCTGGCGGAAATGGCGTTTGTTGCCCCGCCAGCTGGCGCGGAAATGCGGCGCATGCGCGGGAGTGTCAGCGGCCGCTGACAGTTTCCCGGCGCATGCGCGGGAGCGTCAGCGGCCGCTGTCAGTTTCCCACGCATGCGCAGTGGGGAGAGTCTCTTCCGCCTCCGCCATGGTGGAGACCGTAGCGGAGGCGGAAGGGAAAGAGTGCCCCCACGGCACAGGCTCGCCCGTGGATCGGTGGGCCCCGATCGCGGGCCAGGCCACCGTGGGGGCACCCCCGGGGTCAGATCGCCCCGCGCCCCCCCCCCCCAGGACCCCGGAGCCCGCCCACGCCGCCTGGTCCTGCCGGTATATACCAGGTTTGATTTACGCCGGCGGGACAGGCAATTTCTGGGCGGGACTTCGGCCCATCTGGGCCGGAGAATCCAGCGGGGGGTCCCGCCAACCGGCGTGGCCCGATTCCCGCCCCCGCCCAATCTCCAGTACCGGAGACTTCGGCGGGGGCGGGGGCGGGATTCACGGCGGCCTACGGCCATTCTCCGACCCGGCGGGGGGTCGGAGAATGACGCCCAGGGTCAGAGGTCTTACAAGTGAGGGTTGTGCTGAGTCCAGAGGTGGCGATCTTCAATGTGTCGGAAGACCCGGAGCCCAGGGGGTGAGATGCCAATGTCCTGGCCTTTGCCTCCCTGGTGGCCAGACACGGATCCTACTAGAATGGAGGGACTCGAAACCTCCAAAGTCAGGGGGGTGGGTTAGCGACATGGCGGGGTTTCTTAGACTTGAGAAAATTAAATTTGCCTTGAGGGGTTCGTTGCAGGGGTTTGCTCGGAGGTGGCAGCCATTCATCGACTTCTTTGAGAAAAAATTAAGCTGTAAGCAGGGGGGATGGGGCGAGGGGGGAAAGGGGAGACATGGGAGAGACAAGTAAGGACAGGAGCTGGGGAAGGTGGCACTGCTTGTGTAAGTCATGTTGGCTGGGGGGGTTTGTTGGTTATATTGTTGTGCTTTTGTTTTTGTTGACATTTGATGTTGAAAATTGTGAAATTATAAATGCATCAATAAAATATTTTCTAAAAAAAAAGTCGGTGCTGGTGGGATTCTCCCAGTTTCTCACTGGAACTGACACTTTGCAAAAATATGGTAAGATTCTGCCCATGGTTTCACCAAGATTCTTTAAGCTCATAGACTCATAGAATTTACAGTGCAGAAGGAGGCCATTCGGCCCATTGAATCTGCACCGGTTCCTGGAAAGAGCACCCTACTTAAGCCCACACATCCACCTTATCCCTGTAAACCAGTAACCCCACCTAACCTAAGGGCAATTTATCATGGCCAATCCATCTAACCTGCACATCTTTGGACTTGTGGGAGGAAACCGAAGCACTCGGAGGAAACCCACGCAGACACGGGGAAAATGCGCAAACACTACACAGACAGTCACCCTCGGTTGGAATTGAACCTGGGACCCTGGTGCTGTTAAGCAACTGTGCTAACCACTGTGCCACCATACTGCCCAACATGTGATAGATTATAATTTATCATTGTAGTTTTGGAACATATTACTAATCAGAAACCAGATAATCTGTTTTTAGTGGGGACATTGGTTGAAGAATTAACCCTAGCTTCGAAAGCTCTTGTATTTGAATTTCAAGCAGTATGATCTGTTTCCCGTTGCACCATCTGGAAGGCTTCATGTAACTATTGATCATTAAGCCAGGTTTTGGACATCACTCAAAATAGGAACAAACATTCCCTGATGAATGTCCTATTTTGTCTAATTGCATTTATATTAAACTAGATATGGGGCGTGATTCAGTGACAGTGTTGCGCCTGGCGCGGATCGGGGCGCCCCGGGTGAATAGCAGGAGAGGGCAAAATCGAGATTTGCGCCGGGCGCAAACCATTTTGTGATTCACCCACCACTCTCCTGATGGCGAGTCCGGACCTCACTCAGAAATGGCGAGAATACTATTAACTCTCTTTTGCAACCATTTCAATCTCATTAACGAGATTGATATTGAATGCATCGGCCTCCTGGGAATTACCCAACTCTCCAATTCTCCCCCCCGCAATTCCCTACCTCCCCCCATTCACACCGCCCCCTCCTCAACCACCCTGTTCCCCCCTCCAAGGGTCTGTGTAACATCACTCCAGGATGATGGGCCTGTGTTGACACTGTCAGTGGGTCACCATACAAGGCAGGAGAGTGATGGTCACTCGCTGTGAGGAACGCTCTGGTGCTCCTTGTCATGATATTCAAACACACACATCATGATAGACACACCAACAGACAAATCAGAACACACAACACCACAACCAATGACAGAAAGATATAAAAGCACAGACACGACCCCTGGTGGTCAGTAAGAGCTGCAGAGGAGAACCAGGACACAGCTATTGCCAAAGACACTCAGGGAGACAGCACGTGCAGAGTATCCAGAACGAACTGTATTATAAGAGTTATAATAAAATAGAGTTGTACCACATACAACTGTGTTGGCTCATCTGTGCACCAGAGCACCCAACACCACATGGTACAGGAGTGGATCGATACCTGCCGGCATACCTCAGTGTACAGAGACAACCAGCAGTGCCCAGGCATGATGTACAAGCTCCCGGTTCCGCAGGCGCTCCAGTGCGACGGCGACCTCCACGAAAACTGGCGGCGATTCCGGCAAATGTTCGAGTTGTTCCTGGCGGCAGCTGAACTCAAGGACCTGGATGATAAGGAAAAAATTGAATTTCTCCTCACCGTCGCCGGTGCAAGGGCAAGAGCAATGTTCAGAAGGTTCAGGTTCTTCAGGAGGCAGCAAAGGCACGATTACCAGGCAGTCATGGGCAAATTCGCCAAGTACTGTGAAGAATACGCAATCCAATGGGGACTTAAAGGTAAGAAAAGCTGCAGTACTCACCTCGTGGCTGGGATCCCGGAGCCCGAGGTCCCGGGCCTGAGAGAAGGCTGGGTCGAGGTCGGCGGCCATCTTGCTAAAGGTATAACGCTAGCACAGTTGCGCGAGAAGTGCGCAGAACCGGAAGTTTCGTTTGCGCATGCGCGAGATGCTGCGCATGCGCAGTCAAGAAAACGGCCATCGGTAAAGGAACAGCGATCTGAGCATGCGCAGTCGCTTCCTACGTGCTACATACCGAGCGTCAGGATGTCAGAGGCCCAAGACTGGATCAATTTAAAAAGGAAATGTCCCAAATCCAATTTAAAAGGGAAACGTCCCAAATCAAAAAAACAAAAATCTGTTAAAGCTGTAAAACAACCTTCCTTCACCTGGAATGACAGCACAGTGCCGCGAATTGACCCAGGAGATGAATTTAACCTCCGAAGAACCCTCCGACAAGCAGTTACCTACGCACAAGCCGATGATTCCGACCTTGAATACTTCGATGACGATTTTTACAGTGTTTCCGGACCTCGCGAGCCCAATGATAGCTCCGTGGTCCTATATGACTATGACTCGGACGAACCTTTCGTGTTGCACATTGGCGGCCCCCACATTGAATCCGACGCAGATGCGGATTCATTTTTCGGATTTGAGGATCTTCAATCCAGCAGATATGACGTTCCAACTTATCAGTACCGGATGATGCTGCAGCCTGACATTAACAGACAGGGAGCGGTGCAAGCACACGGAGAGTGCCCTGCTGCCACACAGAGCGTGGTCCACGTCCCGCTCAACGTTCCCGACTCTATGAAAGAAGACATGCAAGACTCCAGAGTGCAGTCCTCGCATGAACCAGAAGTGACTCCAGTGTCACAAGCTTCCACAGCAAGCTCGTGGACAGACTCCACAATTGCAGAAATGCAAGACTCCAGAGCGCAGTCCTTGCACGAACAAGAAGTGACTCCAGTGTCACAAGCCTCCACAGAGAGCTCGTGGACAGCCTCCACGATAGAAGCAACGCAAGACTCCAGAGCGCAGTCCTTGCACGAACAAGAAGTGACTCCAGTGTCACAAGCCTCCACAGAGAGCTCGTGGACGGACTCCACGATGGAAGGAACGCAAGACTCCAGAGCGCAGTCCTTGCAGGAACAAGACCATGAGGGTCTAGCAACCTCTCCTGACCAACCAGCGGCAGACGATGCAAGTCTGCCATGCTCCCGTGAACAGCAAGAAGGCTATAACAGCCTACCATGCTCCACTACACAGCAGCATGACCATGACGGTCTCTCATGCTACAATAAAGGCCACAGCGCTGAAGACTGTTCAAGCCCAACTGAAGACAAGCCAAAGGAATCGCCTCGTCCAAGCCCGAAGAAAAAAGGTTTATGCGCTGACCTTCAGGATCATTGTAGCCGAACAGAGATTAATAATGCTGCACGGCCACAGAAGGATGCTGAGGATTTGCTAACGAAATTAATTGAATGTTTAACTTGCAAGGAGCAGACTGAGAATTGCCAGTGTTTTAGTACGGATCGAAAAAATGGACAAGACATTGATCCTCAGGTAATGGAAATAACACAACCTGAATCATATCTACAGCAGGGACAAATGTCTCCCTTCAACACAATGCCGCAAAATCCCAACTTCGGAGACCAGCAGTTAGTCAGTAATGACTCTTCAAACCTGGAGGGGAACATTAATTGCATTGAACCTACACACACTCCACTGATTATTGAGCAGAACATTGGAGCAAGAATCGAGTAGCCAGATAACGAATTTAAAACCCACAGCAGTTTCAAGTGAACCAAGTGTGCTTTCCACTAATGGTGAAGATGCAGATAAGGTCGACCCGATTGTCCATTGTACCACACTAACCCCAGTGATTAAGCAGTTATGTATGGGGAGTATAATGTGGGCAATTGAGAACAGTAAAAGAGAGACCGTGACCATGCCAGTCCCAGCAAAATCAGACCCAGAGACCATGAAGGCATGTACATTAAACAAAGTTACATATGAGGTACCTGAGAAGAAAAGTGAAACGGAATGTTCTTTGGAAAATGGTACAATGTCGATAGAAACAGTGGATCCTATATTCGAGACCATACATATGGGAGAATTTGGGGGTAATAAACAAGGTTCTGCAATGTCTGGGGGAAGATTTAAAGTTCCAAAGAAGAAAAGCCCAAATGAAGGACAAAGGCAAGACAATGACAGTCCACCGACATGGTGTGCACCACCAGATGAAAACTCTGACAATTTACCCAACCCTAGTGAACAGCAAGCTGCTAATGACGATCTATCCACGGGATGTGAGACGAGTGACGACAGCATCCCACTTCCCATGCAAAAGGTGCAAGGTGACAGACCTCGCCTAGTGCGTACCGAGGCACTCAACGATCACGGTGGGACCACTGATGACTGCGGTGGCGGCGCACCGCTTCCACCCTCGATGGCTCGAGCCTCTCCACTGGTTGGTGCATTCCTGCATGTTCCGACTCCAGAAGTGCAGCTTCAGGGAATCTCGGCTGCCTCCAGTGAACCTGTTGGGACTCCGGACGGGGGGCATCGGCAGAAGGCAGACCGGACTCCAGATGGGGAGCAGCCAAGCGCCGACTCTGATTTGCGCACGCCAGACCTTGCTCCGGACGGGCGGTGTCGCGGCCTCGGTGATGGCACGCTCAGGGTGACGGCAGATGCCACGGCGACAGGGAATGGATCGCGTGGCAGTCCCACTGGGTCGGCAGTGGCAACCAGCACCGGCGGTCCAAGATGGACACACCAATTCGCGCCATCGCCAGACGTTGATGCGAGCAACAATTCTCTCTCCAAGGCGACATGCTTCGACGTTTCTCTGCGGAGTCGCCCTTCCGGCACAGCAGAAGGCCGGAACCAGCGTACACGGTCTTGGCCAACTTCCACATCTGGCACAGTCATCGCCTTGCATGATATTAGTGATGGTGCTACTTCGATGGCAACGACCCATCGGCTACAAGATGCCGTCCACCACAAACATAAAAAGAAAACAGACTCCACCTTGTTCCTGGCATGCAGGGCGGATGGATTGGTGCGTAGGCGCAATCAGCGGGCTTTGTGCCGCCTTCCACGCTCGCAACTGCACCGTACGCACACGCCGGATCCTCCACTGGTTCCCAAGGATGACTTCGTGGAGATGCCACGGATCATGCCCCTTCCATCGCCACCAGAACCAAACCACAGCCAGGGCACCACTAACAAAGATGTTGAATGTTATATTTGCAAGAATGAAAAAAACCAAGCACTGCATGAAGTACAACAAATGGTAAAGTAGAGACTTCGGCAACAGCATCACCTCCAACAGTCCAAGGTGAACCAGTGTGACCCCAAATCTCCACAGCTGAACCGGCTTGAGGACCAGCCCATTCTTGAGGCGGTCACCCATTAGACTGGACTTATAACGCTGTTAATACGTTCAAAAAGTCAAACACTTCTGTATTATAACCTGTTGTTGTTTATTGTTCCAGATATCGTCTGACCGGACCAATGTTCAAGTTTTTTTTTTCTCTCGCATCCAAGTTTTGTTATGGTACAACCTTGTTAGTGTGACGCACCCGACATCGCCCCATGTAAATAGTTACGTCATAAACACACGCTGTACACAACACAAACGCACACTCTTAGATGCACTCACGACACAATTATATTTATAACCACGTAGGCACTTGTCTTTGTAAAAAGGGGGGATGTCATGATATTCAAACACACACATCATGATAGACACACCAACAGACAAATCAGAACACACAACACCACAACCAATGACAGAAAGATATAAAAGCACAGACACGACCCCTGGTGGTCAGTAAGAGCTGCAGAGGAGAACCAGGACACAGCTATTGCCAAAGACACTCAGGGAGACAGCACGTGCAGAGTATCCAGAACGAACTGTATTATAAGAGTTATAATAAAATAGAGTTGTACCACATACAACTGTGTTGGCTCATCTGTGCACCAGAGCACCCAACACCACACTCCTCAGTTTCTGCTAAAGTCTGACTCCTGTTGTTCTGCTGACAGTGCACTCGCACCCATCCTCTCAATGGGGTCTGCATCACGGGCTTTTGATTTTGGACCACTGTGCCCGGGGTGCGGGGGGACTGGAGGGAACAGGATGCGAGGGTGAAGGCAGGCCTGCTGTGAGGTTAAACATGACAGAAACTTTACATGTATGAGGTGTGACATGTTTTAATAGTGAACACTTCTCTGTGATAGATTTCCATTCCCCCCAGCTACAGATAGTGACACCCCCAGTGCCAACTCTGTGCTCCTCTCACTTCTTGGTCTTTCACGGTCTACTGTTATGTCTAGGTGTGTCCTGAGGATGCACATCAGAGGTGGAGGTAGCCTGCTGTCTTCTGTGCCCTGTGGCTTTTGATGCCCTTGGCGGACATCCTCTGGAAGGCCTGGAGCCAGGGATCCCGGCCGACTTGCCGGTGTCACTGGGGTGGCCATGCCACTGTCTGCCCACTACCCTTAAGATGTGCCGGTGTCAGGGGAGGGATTCGGAGGCTGCCGTAATGGAGGCTGCAGTAATGTCCTTGGTGGCAGGCCCTGGGTTTCCTTCCACTGCTTCCTCCTCCCTGACAGTGCCCATGGAGCCCTTAGGTACTCCTTGGGATGGAGTGGCAGCTGACATGAGCTCCAGATGCCTCTAATTAATCTGGCGCTGCCAGTCCTGGAGGCTCCCCATTTTCTACACCATGGTGTCAACTGGGACATGATGTTGAGGCCCTCAGCCATGGTCGTCACAGACTGAGCCACCACCACTCAAGACTTGGATATCATGCTTTAGGTTTTCCACTGTGGTCGCTACACTTGCAGTGTCGGCCTCGGTGACACGCATTGTCGACACCATCTTCTGCGCCTGCAGCCTTTGGTGCTCATCCAATCAGCCTTGCAGTCACGGGAATGTTTCTGACATCCCCTCCTGAATCTCACGGCTGTGTCGTATCATCTGCATCAGCTCTGGGAGAACCTTGTCCAGAGGCTCGGCATTTGACAGGGACCCAGCTGTGTCCTGGGGTCCAGCAGGCCTCTGACTGCTGTCTCCCTTGAATATTCCTGCCTCCACCAGATGTGCATCAGCAACTGTGTGGTGCTCACTAGATAGTGTCCCAGAAGCCTGTCCACTGATATCACCCACCTAAGTGTGTGTCTCTGCATTGGTGGAAGATGCAGGTGATAGCTGTGACGCCTTAGAGCTCTCCTTTGAGGTGTTCTCTTGGGTGGTGGGGGGGGGGGGCGAGGTTATGACTCTGGATGGCCCGGCCTCATCAGATAGAGATCTTGGGAGACAATGGACATGTGGTCAGTGAGAGGGAAGAATCATTTTGTCGAACATGAACAATTCTCTTGAGAGAGGTCATCTGGATGAAGGGGCAGTGGATCCTCACCTCCCGGGCGCAGGCCAACCTCGGTGTCGGTGACTGCTCTCTCCTCGGGCAACCTCGGGCAACCTCGGGCACTTATGAGCATGCAGGTGGTGGAAAGCGTCATAGATAGGAGTTATGGAGATGTGGTCACACCCAAGGTGCAGGCAGAGAGATGGGTGACCACCAGAAGGGGCAGGCAGTCAGTGCAGGATGGTTGTCCCCCTCTCGAACAGGTATACCGTTTTGGATACTGTTGGGGGGAATAGCCTATCAGGGGAAAACAGCAGCAGCTCGAGCAGTGGCACCATGGCTGGCTCTGATGTTCAGCAGGGAGGGTCAAAGCGCAGAAGAGCAATAGTCATAGGGGACTCTATAGTCAGGGGCACAGATAGGCGCTTCTGTGGACGTGAAAGAGACTCCAGGATGGTGTGTTGCCTCCCTGGTGCCAGGGTCCAGGATGTCTAGAACGGGTAGCGGGCATCCTGAAGGGGGAGGGCAAACAGGCAGAGGTCGTTGTATATATTGGTACTAACGACATAGGCAGGAAAGGGCATGAGGTCCTGCAGCAGGAGTTCAGGGAGCTAGGCAGAAAGTTAAAAGACAGGATCTCGAGGGTTGTAATCTCGGGATTACTCCCTGTGCCATGTGCCAGTGAGGCTAGAAATAGGAAGATAGAGCAGCTGAACACCTGGCTAAACAGCTGGTGTAGGAAGGAGGGATTCCATTATCTGGACCACTGGGAGCTCTTCCGGGGCAGGTGTGACCTGTATAAGAAGGACTGGTTGCATCTAAACTGGAGAGGCATAAATATCCTGGCCGCAAGGTTTGCTAGTGTCACACGGGAGGGTTTAAACTAGTATGGCAGGGGGTGGGTACCGGAGCAATAGGTCAGAAGGTGAAAAAATTGAGGAAGAACTAGGGAGTAGGGCCAGTATGGGTCTGAGGAAGAGCAGACAGGAAGATGTTGCTGAAAACAGCAGGACTGGTGGCCTGAAGTGCATATGTTTTAATGCAAGAAATATAACAGGTAAGGCAGATGAACTTAGAACTTGGAGTAGTACTTGGAATTATGATGTTGTTGCCATAACAGAGATCTGGTTGAGGGAAGGACAGGATTTGCAGCTAAATGTTCCAGGATTTAGATGTTTTAGGCGGGATAGAGGGGGATGTAAAAGGGGTGGAGGAGTTGCGCTACTGGTTAGGGAGAATATCACAGCTATACTGCGGGAGGACACCTCAGAGGGCAGCGAGGTTTTATGGGTAGAGATTAAGAATAAGAAGGGTGCAGTCACAATGTTGTGGGTTTGCTACAGGCCACCTAACAGCCAGCGGGAGATAGAGGAGCAGATAGGTAGACAAATTTTGGAAAAGAGTAAAAGCAACAGGATTGTTGTGATGGGAGATTTTAACTTCCCCAATATTGACTGGGACTCACTTAGGGCTAAGGGCTTGGACGGGGCAGAGTTTGTAAGGAGCATCCAGGAGGGCTTCTTAAAACAATATGTAGATAGTCCAACTAGGGAAGGGGCTGTACTGGACCTGGTATTGGGGAATGAGCCCGGCCAGGTGGTAGAAGTTTCAGTAGGGGAGCATTTCGGGAACAGTGACCACAATTCAATAAGTTTTAAAGTGCTGGTGGACAAGGGTAAGAGTGGTCCTAGGGTGAATGTGCTAAATTGGGGAAAGGCTAATTCTAACAATATTAGGCAGGAACTGAAGAACCTAGATTGGGGGCGGATGTTCAAAGGTAAATCAACATCTGACATGTGGGAGGCTTTCAAATGTCAGTCGAAAGGAATTCAGGACCGGCATGTTCCTGTGCGGAAGAAGGATAAATATGGCAAATTTCGGGAACCTTGAATAACGAGAGATATTGTAGGCTTCGTCAAAAAGAAAAAAGAGGCATTTGTCAGGGCTAGAAGGCTGGGAACAGACAAAGCCTGTGTGGAATATAAGGAAAGTAGGAAGGAACTTAAGCAGAGAGTCAGGAGTGCTAAAAGGGGTCACGAAAAGTCATTGGCAAATCGGGTTAATGACAATCCCAAGGCTTTTTACACGTACATGAAAAGCAAGAGGGTAGCCAGGGAAAGGGTTGGCCACTGAAGGACAGGCGAGGGAATCTATGTGTGGAGCCAGAGGAAATGGGCGAGGTACTAAATGAATACTTTGCATCAGTATTCACCAAAGAGAAGGAATTGGTGGATGTTGAGTCTGGAGAAGGGTATGTAGATAACCTGGATCCAAAAAGACGAGGTGTTGGGCGTCTTGAAAAATATTAAGGTAGATAAGTCCCCAGGGCCTGATGGGATCTACCCCAGAATACTGAAGGAGGCTACAGAGGAAATTGCTGAGGCCTTGACAGAAATCTTTAGAGCCTCACTGTCTTCAGGTGATGTCCTAGAGGACTGGAGAATAGCCAATGTTTTTCCTTTGTTTAAGAAGGGTAGCAAGGATAATCCAGGGAACTACAGGCCGGCGAGCCTTACCTCAGTGGTAGGGAAATTACTGGAGAGAATTCTTCAAGACAGGATCTACTCCCATTTGGAAGCAAGTGGATGTATTAGTGAGAGGCAGCATCGTTTTGTAAAGGGGAGGTCATGTCTCACTAACTTCATAGAGTTTTTCAAGGTCACAAAGATGATTGATGCAGGTAGGGCAGTGGATGTTGTCTGTATGGACTTCAGTAAGGCCTTTGACAAGGTCCCTCATGGCAGACTAATATAAAAGGTGAAGCCACACAGAAGCAGGTGTGAGCTGGCAAGATGGATACAGAACTGGCTAGGTCATAGAAGGCAGAGAGTAGCAATGGAAGGGTGCTTTTCTGATGGGAGGGCTGTGACTAGTGGTCTTCTGTAGGGATCAGTGCTGGGACCTTTGCTGTTCGTAGTATATATAAATGATTTGGAGGAAAATGTAACTGGTCTGATTAGTAAGTTTGCAGACGACACAAAGGTTGGTGGAATTGTGGATAGCGATGAGGACTGTCAGAGGATGCAGCAGGATTTAGATTGTTTGGAGACTTGGGCGGAGAGATGGCAGATGGAGTTTAATCCGGACAAATGTGAGGTAATGCATTTTGGAAGGTCTAATGCAGGTAGGGAATATACAGTAAATGGTAGAACCCTCAAGTGTATTGACAGAGAGATCTAAGTGTACAGGTCCACAGGTCACTGAATGGGACAAGACAGGTGGAGAATGTAGTCAAGAAGGCATACGGCATGCTTGCCTTCATTGGCCGGGGCATTGAGTATAAAAATTGACAAGTCATGTTGCAGCTGTATAGAACCTTAGTTAGGCCACACTTGGAGTATAGTGTTCAATTCTGGTCGCCACACTACCAGAAGGATGTAGAGGCTTTACAGAGGGTGCAGAAGAGATTTACCAGAATGTTGCCTGGTATGGAGGGCATTAGCTATGAAGAGCGGTTGAATAAACTTGGTTTGTTCTCACTAGAACGATATAGGTTGAGGGGCGACCTGATAGAGATCTACAAAATTAGGGGCATAGACAGAGTGGATAGTCAGAGGCTTTTTCCCAGGGTAGGGGGGTCAATTACTAGGGGGCATTGGTTTAAGGTGCGAGGGGCAAGGTTTGGAGGAGATGTACGAGGCAAGTTTTTTACACGGAGGGTAGTGGGTGCCTGGAACTCGCTACCGGAGGAGGTGGTGGAAGCAGGGACGATAGTGACATTTAAGGGGTATCTTGACAAATACATGAATAGGATGGGAATAGAGGGATACGGACCCCGGAAGTGCAGAAGATTGTAGTTCAGACGGGCAGCATGGTCGGCACAGGCTTAGAGGGCCGAAGTGCCTGTTCCTGTGCTGTACTTTTTTTTGTTCTTTGTTCAACCCCGCAATTTCCAGGGCCCGTTCCTAATGGTGGGCAAGGACTCGAATCTCTGGAATTCCGCCCCCAATCTTGGAACGTTCCCATTTATTATGGGCCATCTTTTACCGCGGGGACAAAGAGAGGATATTGTGAGCTGCATGGGGCAGGGGGCCTGTAGTGGATGTCATGTGTGAGCACCACACCTGGACATGAAGGGGTTGAGCTGGTGGGTGCCAGGGAGTCCTGAGGAACAAGCTTGAAGTTCGAATGTGAGGAGAGAGCAATTTCTCTGCCATTTGAATGGGGGAGAGGAGGGGGAGTTTCGGAATTTGAGCGGTGGTAGGTGAAACCAATGCCAGGAGATAGGTGGCAACTTACCTATACAGCTCGTTGGAGGTCATTTGTCTTCTTCCTACGTTAGGCGATGGTCCTCCTCGTCATGCAATCCACACTGACAGCTGCTGCCACTGCCTCCCAGGCGGCATTGCTGACCCTGCTGGTTCTGTGACCCCTTGGGTGAAGAGTCTGGCCCCTCACTTACCCACAACATTGAGAGCATTGTGTGATTGGCACCCCCAAAGTGAGGAACAGATCTGCGCGCTGCCATTCTTGCGTGTTGACTGGAACTGAGTGGTGAGGAAGTATTTAAAGGCAGCTTCCCCTTGTTAGTGGTGAGCTGCTGAGGTGTGAGTCGGGTGAATCAGACGGCGAGGGAGCCAGTAATGTCAAGAACCCCATGGGGGCTCATTTCTGGCACTAAGTGCCATTGAATACAGGCCACGATCTCGCCAACGCGGCCGTCACAAAACTGCCCGCCAAACGGGTCCAAAACCAGACTTCGAAATCATTTTGTTGAACCACGCTCATGATTTCATCTATTTAGTTCCTGGGGCGAAATTCTCCGGTATCGACGTGATGTCCGCCGACCGGCGCCAAAAACAGCGCAAATCAGTCGGGCATCGCGCCACCTCAAAGGTGGAGAATCCTCCGCATCTTGGGGGGCCGAGCCCTAATGTTGAGGGGCTAGGCCCGCACCAGACTGATTTCCGCCCCGCCAGCTGGCGGAAGTGCCCCGCCAGCTGGTGCGGAAATGACATTGCCGGGCGGCGCATGCGCGGGAGCGTTAGCGGCCGCTCACGGCACCCCGCGCATGCGCAGTGGAGGGAGTCTCTTCCGCCTCCGCCATGGTGGAAGGAAAAGAGTGCCCCCACGGCACAGGCCCGCCCGCGGATCGGTGGGCCCCGATCGCGGGCCAGGCCACCGTGGGGGCACCCCCCGGGGCCAGATCGCGGAGACCAGGACCCCGGAGGCCCCCCGCGCCGCCTTGTCCCGGCGGTAAGAGAGGTGGTTTAATCCACGCCGGCGAGACAGGCATCCTAGCAGCGGGACTTTGGCCCATCCGGGCCGGAGAATCGCGGGGGGGGGCCCCGTCAACCGGCGCGATTCCCGCCCCCGCCGAATATCCGGTGCCGGAGAATTCGGCAACCGCCGGGGGCGAGATTCACGCCAACCCCCGGCGATTCTGCGACCCGGCGGGGGTCGGAGAATCTCGCCCCTGGTGTGTCCCTCAAAGATGTCACTTCAACAAACAAAAAATGAGGGAATAGGACCATCTGCCATCTAGTGACCACATTCAGCATGGCAGTACACAGAAGACTTTGGCCTGAATTTTACAGTCAGTGGCAAAGTGATGGCACTCGCTGTTGACCTCGAAGAAAGATCTCACGATCTTTGTGCCGTGGATTTTCTCTTTGCAAACATTAGTTTGGACCTGGTGCCAATAGGTCAAAGGGAACTGCAGGGGTCCAGCAACAGCGATGTCATCAGCCAGTGTAAGAGACCAATCACACTGAAGTGACAGACCACGAACCAGGAAGTAAAATGCATTGGCTATCCTTCACTTTTAATCAAATTTTACAGAGCGCGAAATAAACAATTGTGATTGTACAGATGGGATTAAGGTACAAGCTGAAATAGCGTAAAAAACAAACATTTTAAATTATTTTAAGAATGTGATTTTTGATCCTAAATGGAGAAATTTGATGCTTACATAGCGTTTTTCATAATCTCAGGACATCCCAAAGCACTTCAGAACAAATAAAATACTGTACTTTCTGAATGTAACCTTGACTGTAGGTTTGGTTAGTTGACAGGAAGCAGAGAGTAGGGATAAATGTTTGTTTTTCGGGTTGGCAAGCTGTAACTAGTAGAGTTCTACAGGGATCAGTGCTGAAGCCTCAACTATTTATAATCTATATCATGACATGGATGGAGGAATCAAATGAATGGTGGCTAGATTTGTTGATGGCATTAAGGTAGGAATGTCAAGAGGAGGTAAAGTGTCTACAAAGAGGTATGGATAAGTTAAATAAATGGGTAAAAATAGGTAGGTGGTGTCTAATGTGGGGAAATGTGAGCTTGTCCACTCTCGCAGGAAGAACAATAAAACAGTATACTTTTAAAATGGAAAGTGATTGCGGGACTTGATGGTACAGAGGGATCTGGGTATCCTTGTACATGAACCACAAAAATCCAGTATGCAGGTAGGAAAGCCAATGGAATGTTGGCATGTATCGCAAGGGGAATGGAATGTAAAAGTAGGGAAATTTTGCTGCAGTTGCACAGGGCTCTGGTGAGAGTGCATCTGGAATGGCGTGTACAGTTTTTGGTTTCCTTATTTGAAAAAGGATAATGTTGCATTAGAAGCAGTTCAAAGAAGGTTCACTTGACTTATTCCTGAGTTGAAGGGATTATTTTATGAAGAAAGATTGAGTAGGTTGGGCCTGTACCCTTTGGAGTTGAGAAGATTAAGGGGTGATCTTATTGAAACATCAAAGATCCTGAGGGGTCTGGAGAGGGCAGAAACTGTGAGGATGCTTTGTCCTGTGGGAGAGACTAGGACTAAGGGATCCAATTTATGATTAAGAGGTGGCCCCTTTAAGATGGAGATGAGTAAGCTTATTTTCCCCTCTGAGGGTTTTTGGGCTGCGGAATTCTCTTTCTCAGAAAGCAGGATCATGAAGCGTATCCAAGGCTGAGTTAGATTTTTGACAGACAAGTGAGATGAGGGTTATGTGAGTCAGACAGGAAAGTGGAGTTGAGACAAAAACCAGGTCAGGCGCGATCTTATCGAACAATGAAGCAGATTCAAAATGCCGAGTGGGGTTATCCCGCTCCCAAGTCCCCTGTTCCTTTGTCATTTACAAATAGCAAAGGCCCACAAACAACAATGTGGCGATGACCAGATAAACTGCTTCACTTCTTTTGGTTCATGTGGTGATGTGCATCACTGTAAATACATGTAAGCTAGACAGACACTAGAGGGAGCACCAGAAACATCACGCGCACACACTCGACCAAGGGACATTCACGATACACAAGGAGGTGACACGACCACAGGGGGGCATTACACCAACCCATATATAAAGGACACCACACACATGATCAGCCCCCTTCGGCCAGTGGAGATAGTCAGTGAGGAGAGGCACAGGGTTGATTGATTATCACACCCACCACGTGGAAGACAGCAGCTGGTCAGTCAGTTTAGGTAGCTACAATAGGATTAGCAGTAGTGTTGAACTCAAGTTATAAAAGTGTACATAGTGTAAATAAATGAGTTGAAGTTATTTACACGTCTCGACATTCCTTGACAAATGCAACACAAGGAAGCCGCTTATGTTACAAAGGAAACATAACAAAACATGGTACCAGTAGTGAACTGCTTAAAATCCAGATAGTCATACCTCAGCGTACAGTGACAACCAGCAATACCCAGGCAAGATGTACAGGCTCCCGATTCCGCAGCCACTCCAGTGCCACGGCGATCTCTGCGAGAACTGGCAGCGATTCCGGCAGGGGTTTGAATTCTACCTGGTGGCAGCAGAACTTAAAGACCTGGCCGATAATGAAAAAGTAGAGTTTCTCCTCACATCGCCGGTGCCAGAACAGAAGAAATCTTTTAAAAATTCAAGTTCTCCAAGGGGCAAAACAGGTACGACTTCCAGGCAGTCCTGGACAAATTCGGCAAATACTGTGAGGAAAACACACTCCAATCGGCAAGGAAAGGTAAGAGAAGCGCCAGTACTCACCTCGAGGCCGAGGGCCCGGACCAGAGAGCGTTTGGGTCGAGGTTGGCGGCCATCTTGCTAAAGGGACTACACTAGTGCAGCTGCGCGAGAAGTGCGCAGAACCGGAAGGTTCGTTTGCGCATGCGTGAGACGCCGTGCATGCGCAATCAAGAAAACGGTCATCGGTAAAGGAACAGCGATCTGCGCATGCGCAATCGCTTCCTACCTGCTACGTCACGTGCGTCATGACGTTAGAGGCCCCAGACAGCACCAATTTAAAGGGGAAACGTCCCAAATCAAAGAAAAAATCTTTTAAAGCTGTAAAACAACCTTCCTTCACCTGGAATGACAGCACAATGCCTCAAATTGAACCAGGAAATGAATTTAACCTCCGAAGAACCCTGCAACAAGCAGTTACCTACGCACAAACCGATGATACCGACCTTTACATTTTTTCTGGACCTCGCGAGCCCAATGACAGCTCAGATGCGGATTCATTTTTCGGATTTGAGGAAATTCAACACAGCAGATATGACGTCCCAACTCATCAGTGCAGGATGATGCTGCAGCCTGACATTAAGAGACAGAGAGCGGTACAAGCCCACAGAGAGCGGCCTGCTGCCACACAGAGCGTGGTCCACGCCCCGCTCAGGGTTCCCGACTCTACGAAAGAAGACATGCAAGACTCCACACCGCAGTCCTTGCAGGAACAAGACATGACTCCAGTGTCACAAGACTCCACAGCAAGCTCATGGACAGACTCCACATTTGCAGAAACGCAAGACTCCAGAGCGCAGTCCTTGCATGAACAAGAAGTGACTCCAGAGTCACAAGCCTCCACAGCAAGCTCGTGGACAGACTCCACGATAGAAGGAACGCAAGACTCCAGAGCGCAGTCCTTGCACGAACAAGAAGTGACTCCAGAGTCACAAGCCTCCACAGCAAGCTTGTGGACAGACTCCACAATTGCAGATATGCAAGACTCCAGAGCGCAGTCCTTGCACGAACAAGAAGTGACTCCAGTGTCACAAGCCTCCACAGAGAGCTCGTGGACAGCCTCCACGATAGAAGCAACGCAAGACTCCAATGCACAGTCCTTGCAGGAACAAGACCATGAGGGTCTAGCAACCTCCTCTGATCAACTAGCGGCAGACGATGCCTCGTCCAAGCCCGAAGAAAAAAGGATTATGCGCTGACCCTCAGGATCATTCTAGCCGAAGAGATATTAATAATGCTGCACAGTCACAGAAGGATGCTGAGGACTTGCTAAAGAAATTGCTTGTATGTCTAACTTGCAAGCAGCAGACTGAAAATTGCCATTGCTTTAGTACGGATCGAAAAAATGGACAAGACATTGATCCTCATTTAATAGAAATAACACAACCTGAATCATATCTACAGCAGGGACAACTGTCTCCCTTCAACACAAAACCACAAAGTCCCAACTACAGAGACCAGCAGTTAGTCAGTAATGACTCTTCAACCCCTGATGGGAATATTAATCGCATTGAACCTCTGCACACTCCACTGATAAATGAGCAGAACATTGGAGCAAGAATCCTGAGGACACCGACATCGAGTAGCCAGATAAAGCACTTAAAACCCGCAGCAGTTTCAAGTGAACCAATTGTGCTTTCCAGTGATGGATGAAGATGCAGATAAGGTCGACCCGATTATCCATTGTACCACATTAACTCCAGAGATTAAGCATTTATGTCTGGGGAGTAGAATGTGGGCAATTGAGAACAGTAAAAGAGAGACTGTGACTGTGCCAGTGCCAGCAAAATCAGAGCCAGAGACTATGAAAGCATGTACATTAGAAAAGGATGCATATGAAGTAACTGAGAAGAAAATTGAAACGGACTGTTCTTTGGAAACTAGTACAATGACGAAAGAAACATTGGATCTAACATTTGATGCCCTACATATGGGAGAAATTGAGGGAAATGAACAAGGTTCTGTAATGTCTGGGGGAAGATTTAAAATTCAAAAGAAGAAAAGCCGAAATGAAGGACAACAGCAAGACAATGACAGTCCACCCACATTGTTTGCACCACCAGATGAAAACTCTGACAATTTACCCAACCCTAGTGAACAGCAAGCAGCTACTGAGGATCTACCCACGGTATGTGAAACGAGTGACGATAACATCCCACTTCCCATGCAAAAGGTGCAAAGTGGCAGACCTCAGCTAGTGCGTACAGAGGCACTCGACGATCACTGTGAGACCACTGGTGACTCCGGTGACACCACACTACTTCCACCCTCAATTGTTTGAACCTCTCCACTAGTCAATGCATTCCTGCATGTTCCGACTCCAGACGTGCAGCATCAAGAAATCTCAGCTGACTCCAGTGAACCTGCTAAGACTCCGGACGGGGAGCATCAACAAAAAACAGACCAGACTCCAGATGGGGAGCAACCAAACGCCGACTCTGATTCACGTAAGCCAGACTTTACTCCAGACAGGCAGTGTCGCAACCTTAGTGATGGCACGCTCAGGGTGACAGCAGGTGCCACAACGACAGGAGATGGATCACGTGACAATCACACTGGGTCAGCAATAACAAGCAGCAGCTACAGTCCAAGAGGAATACACCAATTTTCACCACAGCTATGTCCACACATTTGTTCCACACCGACAGTGCGGCCAATGACAGCTCATGCTGGACAAACCCAGTATTCAAGCCTGCAGCAGCCAGCAGTCTATGCAGCATATTCTCAAACAGGCCAGCACTACGGATTGCCCACTAATGGAATCAAGACCGAAGGAGGACTACCGCCAGCGCAATCTGCACTACAGACTGGATGCCTTAGTTACTGCCCAGGATTTGCTGCACCACAGCCTGGCCAGACAGCATTTTCCTATCAGATGCAAGGTTCTAGTTTCACACCATCACCAGACATTGATGCGAGCAGCAATTCTGTCTCCAAATCGACATGCTTCAACGCTTCTCAGCAGAATCACCCTTCCAGCACAGCATGTGGCCAGAACCAGTATGCACAGTCTCATCCGACTTCAACATCTGGCACATCCATGACCTCGAATGATACTGTTGATGGTACCTCTTCAATGTCAATGACCTATCAACTACAAGATACCATCCGACAGCACCACCACAAACATAAAAAGAAAAAAAGAAAAAGACTCCAAAGCGGACAGCGCAGTGATTTGACCACTTCTTGGTTCCTGTTGATGGCGTTCATAACCAGGAGAGACATTTGACCATGATGATTGATGGTTTATGGACTCACATGAATGATTTGGACTTATTGTTTAATCACCGTTCCCATGACTTGTATACACCTTACCTTCTCTACCTGTTCTTTGTTCAGTTTTTCTTAAAGTGTACAGAAAATATGAACATATAAAAAGGGGAGGATGTGGTGATGTGCATCACTGTAAATACATGTAAGCTAGACAGACACTAGAGGGAGCACCAGAACATCACACACACAAACTCGACCAATGGACATTCACGATACACAAGGAGGTGACACGACCACAGGGGGGCATTACACCAACCCATACATAAAGGACACCACACACATGATCAGCCCCTTCGGCCAGTGGAGACAGTCAGTGAGGAGAGGCACAGGGTTGATTGATTATCACACCCAACACGTGGAAGACAGCAGCTGGTTAGTCAGTTTAGGTAGCTACAATAGGGTTAGCAGTAGTGTCGAACTCAAGTTATAAAAGTGTACATAGTGTAAATAAATGAGTTGAAGTTATTTACACGTCTCAATCTTCCTTGACAAATGCAACACAAGGAAGCCGCTTATGTTACAAAGGAAACATAACAAAACAGTTCAGGGATAACTATTAACCAGAACACCAGAGAGATTCTCCATGCCTTTCTTTCAACCAGTGCCATGGACTCGTTTATGTTGACCCGAGAGGACAGTAAGGGATCTCAGTTTAACTTTTTATATGAAAGAAGGCACCTATGACAGAGCAGCACACCCTAAGGACTTGCACTGGAATGTCAGCCTGGATTGTGTGCTTATGTGCCTGCAGTGTGATTTAGGCCCACCATTTCTTCTGACTCATTGGTGAGAAGAAATGGGTAATCTGTGCAGTAGTCATTGCAATGCTGTGTAATACGCTCATTGAATTGAAAACCTGACGAGAAGTTCCAGAAATAGGAATTGAAGTGATGTGATATCCCTTTCCAACCTCTGGGTGGAATGCTGGCTGCAGCTCACTGGGGCCATCGTGTGTTTTGACACTGAATTATTCACTTCAATTGACTTTTATGGAATTTGATCGCAGGGAAATTACCATCTAAACTACCGACTGCTAAAAATACCCAAGGGGAAGCAAAAGAGTGTAATTAGGTGCAGCTTCCAACTGGCAGCAGATTATATTTCTCACCTAAATGCCGGATTTACGAGAAGAAAGTTCACAAAACAAAATCACAGAGCGGCACCTTAAAGCAGCTTGTTTACTTGATGTGAAACCCTTTCAGACAGCTGTGAATGGGCAGATCTATCATGTAAACAAATAAGCTGCCATGAAATACAATGTAGTCTCAACCCAGATCTTCTGGTCTCCGAAACGTCTGAGATTGAATGTACCCCAAAAGATGTGGTACCGGACCCTGTGGGAATCCCAACACATTTATTCCAATTAGAGCAATTGCTCTGCTCCCTGAAACCCTCTGAAACAGTTTCCAACTCTTCGGACAGTTCTGTCTTACTTACCTTAATAGTTACCCAGGAAATGTCAGAGAGAAAATATGACTAATGCCTGGGGATCTATACAACTCACTCACTCACTCATGCCGGCCCCCCTGACTCTCCCATCAAGCCACCTGCTATTCCCGCTGACTCCCCCCCCGCCCGCCCCACACCTTCTCCGCCGGCGGGATGCTCTGTTTTGCTGGCAGCCCGATGGTTTCTCAACGGCATGGGGCTGCCTCACAATGGGAAACCCCATTGAACCAGCCGGCATAACGGAGAATCTCAACGGCGTGCTGAAACAGAAATGTGGTGCAGCGGGATGGAGAATCCAGCCCCCTGACTCCCCATCGATCTGAACTGACTCACCTGCCACCCTACCCACATGCCATCCGACATATCTACCGCCCAACTCAACTCACTTGCTACCTAACCCACCTGCCACCTAACCCACCTGCTAGCTAAGCCACCTGCCACCTAACCCACCTGCTAGCTAACCCATCTGCCACCTAACCCACCTGCTGCCTAACCAACCTGCTACCTAACCCATCTGCTACCCAACCCAATTGCTACCTAACCTACCTGCCACCTAACCCTCCTGGTACCTAAACCACCTGCTACCTAACCCACTGCTCCGTAACCCACCTGCTACCCAACCCACCTGCTATCCAACCCACCTGCTACCCAACCCACCTGCTACCTAACCCATCTGCTATCCAACCCACCTGCTATCCAACCCACCTGCTACCCAACACACCCTGCTATCCAACCCACCTGCTACCCAACCCACCTGCTACCCAACCCACCTGCTACCCAACCCACCTGCTACCTAACCCATCTGCTACCCAACACAATTGCTACCTAACCTACCTGCTACCTAACCTAATTGCTACCTAAACCACCTGCTACCTAACCACCTGCTACCTAACCACCTGCTACCCAACCCACCTACTACCTAGCCCACCTGCTACCCAACCCACCTGCTACCCAACCCACCTACTACCTAGCCCACCTGCTACCTAGCCCATCTGCTACTAGCCAACATGCTACCCAACCCACCTACTACCTAGCCCACCTGCTACCTAGCTCACCTGCTACTAGCCAACATGCTACCCAACCCACCTGCTACCTAGCCCATCTGCTACTAGCCAACCCGCTACCCAACTCACCTGGTACCCAACCCACCTGCTACCTAGCCCACCTGCTACCTAGCCCACCTGCTACTAGCCAACCTGCTACCCAACCCACCTGCTACCTAGCCCATCTGCTACTAGCCAACCCGCTACTCAACTCACCTGGTACCCAACCCACCTGCTACCTAACGCACCTGCTACCTATCATCCTATCCACCCGACCCACCTAGCATCCTATCCTCTTACCCAGCCTTACAAACCGCATCCCCTCACCTCCCCCATCCTACCTGCTTACACACTTACCTTCTCTCCTTGGCCTTTCAAAGAAGTTTTGGGACATTTAAAGATTTTCTTACCAGAATATGGTTGCTGAAGCTGTAAAAAGAAAGTATGGCTTGCCTTGCCACGGCCGATCCAGAACATTGAAGAGGCAGTTGCATTTCAGGAATTCTTTCTGGAGACGTCGAGAACAGAAGTCCTGGCCAGAAATGCTGGGCTCCAGCGTGGCACAGAAAAGTAGGAGCAGCGTGGCAATCCAATGGTGATTGCCACTCCTTGGAAGATTTGGTCAACATGTTTCTGAAGGGAGGAAGCCACAACAGTTCAGCTGATGATGTCATGGGGTTATTGATCATAGCTGGTGCAGCAGATTTATTGGTTATCATGAGCTGTGAAATTGGAAGTTCTCTCCCAAGGGTTAAGGTAGCTGCCAGATCTTTATTGTAGATGACTGCCTGAAGAAATCAGCCTGTCTGAAGTATTCCTGTTGCTAACATTTGCTTTAAGAAGCTTTGAACGGTAGTTGTAAGTACCACTGGCACAATGATTAGGATTCCATGCACAAAGATGCAAGCATGCAGTAGCATCCCATGCATAAGGTATTTGTCACTTCCTTTAGAAAGCGTCAGTCACCATTGGTATACCATGGAAGAAGAGCAGAATTGAGGCCCTTGTATCAAACTCATAGGTCCAAAAGACAAGGGGCGTGATTTAATGAAACAGGGTCCTGTGTTGAGCGTGTTTAGTTGGTTGCTTCCTGGCACTGGTAGCGTCAAGAATGACTCAGCTATCAAACGGGACTCTGATTCATTTTGGGGGCCGCCGATGCTGCACTCAGTTCCATTTCCTGCACTTACGAGCGCTGTTTGCCAGTGCAGGAAGCGATTGGGGCACCATTCTTAAATGGCACCCGAGCTCTAGAGCCCCCACTGTGGCCTCCAGACACCCCCCCCGTCAATGCCCCAACTCACCGAGAAGGGGGTCATCGAGCACCCCCTCCCCACCCCAACTGAGAAAGGCAGGGCACCCCGGGCCCAATCCCTGGTGGGGAAAAATTCCATCGGGGCCACTTGGCACTGCTAGTCTGGCACCCTGATGCTCACTGAGCTTGTATTGCTGACTGGATGTTTTATGAGATGCTTTAGGGGCTGATTTAGCACCGTGGGCTAAGACAGCTGGCTTGTAATGCAGAACAAGGCCAGCAGCGTGGGTTCAATTCCCATGCCAGCCTCCCTGAACAGGCGCCGGAATGTGGCGACTAGGGGCTTTTCACAGCAACTTCATTGTAGCCTACTTGTGACAATAAGTGATTATTATTATTATTATGCTGTGATACTGGGCCCCCAAGTGTGCAGCGCCGGGAATGCTCAAACTTGGTTAAAAAATCTTGAGAATGGCACCCATTCCTGGAAATGAGACTGTGAAACTAAGTGCTTAATTGTTTTGTGCATTCACATGCAGCAAGAGTCCCTGACATGGAAGGAGATATGCTGTTCGTCATCCATTACTTATGCTGCAAGCCTTCTCAGTTTGAATTTGGTTTAAAGAGGCAGCATCTGGATTTGCCACATTTTTTCTTATTTTATTTTACAAACCATATAAATCATGCGTAAACGCACAGTCTGGTTTCTTGCGTGCAATGCTGTGACAAAATACATGCCTCTCCCCAAAACACAGAGGAGGCTTTTCAAGCATGTTGCTTCCTGACAAAGTATTGCCTAGAGTGCAATGTTTTTCTCCCGTGGAACTTGATTTACAATAATTATAATGCATTCACTATTATCTACTGTATTTGCTAAATTTTAATTATGTCAGATTAACATTGAGTAAAAACTTGGCACAAATATTGAAAATTAACACTATTCTTGAATTGATACTCTCAATCAAAAAATGTACACTTTCAACAAAACTAATGTTTTATGTTTAGTCATAAACTGGTCGATTTCAAACAGAGTTGTTATCCCTCCTCATCCTCCCATCTGGGCCTCCAGTAAGAAATGCTGACAGGCTGAGCAGACTGTATCAGCTTGAGGTAATTGTCTGCATTCTTACCATAATTCAAAGGCACGGTGGAAAATGTAACAGGGAGGCTGGAGCAACTGGAGAGAGTGAAATAGGGGGGAAAGAAAACAGAATGAGTGAGAGAGAGAGTGGGGAAGACAGCAGGCACGTGGAGAAAGTGTACATAAGAGAGGAAGAGAGAAACAAAAAGAGAAAGATTCGTATTTATATTGTGTCTTTCACAATGTCAGAATATGCGAAAGTGCTTTAAAGTCAATCAAGTATATTTCAAATTGTAGTCACTGTTGTAATGTAGGAATAGACAGAACTCAAACCCAAATCTCAGAGGTAAAAGATCAATGTGATAACTAACTGCCCCATATGGTCCCACACATCACAAATGATCAATGTACCATGGAGTTGAAATCATTAAGATGACATTCTTACTGAACATTTTAACTTTGTTGAGAAATAGGAACTTACCTGATTTCCAAGCGGAGATGGGAACTTCAAGTCCCTCCATTGCCCTGGGAGTTTCAGCACATGGAAAATCAGCAGTGAACTGCAGATGTGCAGTTCAGCATGGTGAGGTCTTCAGACCGGGATCAAATGTCCAGTATGCTTGTGTGAGAAAAAACAATGTGACATTCTGATTGCAGGATCTAAGGGTTGGGTGCCGTAATGCAATGAGACCCAGGAAGGAAACAGAGAGAAGGGATAGGGAGAGAGAGAGAGATAGATAGAGAACCACTGGAGAAGATTCATGGCAGGAGGGACGATGGGATAGAGAGGTCGATAGTCTATGCTTCAAGAACCTTGGCTGATGCAAAGCGCAGGTATGCTCAGATTGAAAAGGAACAACTGGCTGTGATCTTCGCAGTTAAAAAGTTTCATCCATGCGTTTATGGATGTCACTTCACACTTCACGGACCACAAGCCCTAACTCGGCCTTTTCAAAGAAGACAAAGTGATACCACTGATAGCATTGGGCAGGATCCAGTGATGAGCATTGCTAGTGGATGCATATGAATATACCTTTGGGCATTGCGTGCAGATTGTGAATGCAGATGCCCTTAGCCAGCTCCCACAACTTATGTGCCCCCTGTCCCCGCCGGTAGCAGATGCTAAGTTTTATGGACACGTTGCCTATCATGGCCTCAAAAACTCATGTGTGGACTCAAAAGGACCATACATTGGCAAATGTGCATCACGTTCTACATGGGGGCTCAAGGATAACTTCCCGAAGAACTGCAAACATTCATAACCAAGCAACAGGAGCTTAGATAGAATTCTCTTGTGAGTAGCCCATGAGACAGCCCCGAGGCAAAGGCAAAAAGCCATTTTACCAGATCTGCACAATGGACATCTAGGGGTGTCCAAATTGAGGATGCTAGCCATGTGCTACATGTGGTGGCAGGACTCGATGGTGATATTGAGAGTTTGATGCAGCAACGTGCGGCGTGCCAAGAGTATCAAAAGCTCCCATCATCAGCCACACTCCACCCCTGGGACTGGTCAGTGTGGCCTTGGGTCCGGTACACACAGACTTTGCCGGGCCTTCCTAGGATCAATGTTTCTGCTGTTAATCGATGCCCAGTCCAAGTGGATGAATGTATACCGGATGCCGTCCCCTACTTTGCGATCCACAATAGAGAAGCTACACCAATCGTTCAGCATCCATGGTATTCCAGAGGTGCTTGTCACCGATATCGGCACCCCCTTCACTAGTCAGGAATTTTTGGGGTTCAGTCAGACAAATGGGATAAAACACATTCGGACCATCCCATATCACCCTTCTTCAAATGGTCTGGCTGAGTGGGCAGTACAAACCTTTAAGAGGAGCATGAAAAAACAAACCATAGGGTCGGTTGAAACAAAACCGGCACATTTTTGTTCAACTGTTGGACTACGCCACAGATGATGACCAGGGTAAAGCCAGCAGAGCTACTGATGGGCCGACGACTTTGAACCCGTCTAAGCCTATTTCCCAACTTAGGTGTGAAGGTGGGGAAGAAACAAGATCTCCAGAAGAGGTAGCATGATCACCAGAGTAGGACAGAGGATTCAAGCCAGGGGACACTGTGTACATCTGGGACATTGGGGACGGCACCTGGTGAATACCGGGGACCATAGTGCAGAAGAAAGGTCCAGACTCTTATGCATTCAAAACCAGATAATAGACTGTACACAAACATGTGGACCATCTCAAAGACAGGGAGCCTGCACAAGAGGCAGCCCCACCGGACAAATCAGTTCCTTGTCCCCTTTGCCCACCAACCATGAGCCAGGGAGCACTACTCTGCAAGGACCAGGGCACAGGTCTGCATGAGATGGACAACTCTGCATCAGACATGGAGATGGAATCCTCTATACGCTCGGATAACAGTGTGGTAAGGGAGGGACCTCTGATGGGACTCCCCAATGGCTGGTGCGGAAGCAATGCTCCCTGACATGTTATACACCCCCCGACCCAGCCTCATAACTGTTGGAAGCACAGGCATGGGCAAAGTGGCGAAGGAAACCTCCTCTGCATTAAACAACAGAGGGACCTAAGGGCTTCAGGGGGGTGGAATGTAATAACCCTCACGAGACCCACCGGGATGACCCAATTGATCTCCCCATGGGGCTCTGGAATACAAACTCCCTTACTGATGGGTGAAGGCCTATCAGTTGTGGCTCCTGAAACCAACACTTAAACGTCCGCCCCGATTGGGACCGTCATGTTCGGTAGTCCCGATTGGCACCTATACGCTTTGCAGCCTTCTCTTTTGACTCAAAAATAATGTTAGGATCACCTTCTTGATTCTCCTGAAGATTTTATATATATCAATTAATCTCTATCAATTAATCTACAACAGATGTGGACACGAGGCAAGGATACACCCACCCCAATGGTGGAGAGCTTTGGGCAATTTTAGACCCAAAGAACAGGGCGATATCTTGCAGATTTTCATTGAATAATGCCCGAGAATTTTTTTATATTGACCCAAGAGACCAGACTGGGCATTGGTTAATGTCTCATCTGAAAGATGGCACCTGTGACAGTGTTGCAATCCCTTAGTATTGCACTTAGGTGTCAGTTTGTATTATGTATCAGAGCTACATAACCTAGCACAGTAATAATGCTATATTAAATAACACAGTGTTACTCTTGGCTCTAAACAACCTGGCACAATAATAGGCCATAGAGATATAGAGGTTGGCACAGTCATAATCTTGACCATATGGTATTTGGCACAGTATTAAACTTGGCATCTTACTACTGGTATAGTTTACAGAACCAGTTCTCTGTGAATAAAAGTTAAAATTAATTGAAGTAGGTTTATTGCCCAATATGGAGTCTGGGAATTGGATAGATCCTGTTCTCTCAGTCCAGGAAAGGTAGGTCAGATCAGGAAAATATAGAGAAGGGAAAATTATATTTCCACCCTCCAACCTCATTGATCACTAACGGTCTTACATTGAAACAGATGTAAAACCTAGTTAAAACCTAGGCTTTGTTTTTGCCAATAACTGTTGCCAAAGTTTTCCTTTCTCCATGGTTAATATTGTTCACCTTGTGGAGAAATTGAAAAGTGTAATTATTTTAATAAAATAATCTTTATTATTGTCACAACTAGGTTTACATTAACACTGCAATGAAGTTACTGTGAAAATCCGCTAGTTGCCACACTATGTGCCTATTCGGGTAAAAATAAATATTACTGGTAAAATGAATGGAACAAAAGTAAATCAATATTTAGCTCACAGTAGTTTTTTTTTCCAATTAAGGGGCAATTTAGTGTGGCCAGTCCACCTACCCTGCACATCTTTTGGATTGTGGAGGCGAAACCCACGTAAACACGGGGAGAATGTGCAAAGTCCACACGGACAGTGACACAGAGCCGGGATCGAACCTGGGAACTCGGCGCCGTGAGGCAAACGTGCTAACCACTTGCACCACCGTGCTGCCCTAGCTCACACAGTAGTTGAATGTCAGTGAGATGGGATTTCAAAAACCCTCGACTCCTCTCGAGCTTTCTGCATATAGGATTCTTCACTTCACAAATCACCTCTGTGGGGGCCGCTCTTTTGGTAAGGAGCAGTGATGCAAGGTTCAACCATTACAGCACAAAATATTATATCTTCTGCTTGTAAGAGAATTAGAATATCGAAAAAAGCTGTGCAGTTGCCCGGCTTTTAATTGTGGAAACTGGCAGAGTGAGCAATTTTGATAAAGAAAAGATCAGGCTCATTGACCCCAAACAGCCAACATCCCTCTCTTTTTCCTATATTTAGTGTAGCAATTTTGGTAGATGTGCTCAGTGATAGTGATCTGATGGCAACGTTTCTGTATAACTACACTCTTGGGATATGATTTCCATGAACTGGACTTGGGAGGGAATGCCAGAAACGCATAAGTACTAATGCCATTATTCACACAATTGCTAAGTGTACTAGGGAAACTGTGAAAACTCTAAAGATTTACACACACAACATTCAAAAGGTGTGTCAGGCGAGTGAGGAAGTTCAGGTGGAGTTCATTGGGTTAGTCTACACTTTCCTGCTCGAGTGATGAGAGGTGAAAATTTGCAACGACAACTTGATTTCCAAATTTTGATTGAGATTTAGATTTTTTTAAAATAAAATTGGCAGATAAACTGTGTTGTTGCTCCTGTAGTAGGGTTGGCCAATATGTTGTATATAGGGATCGGAGTATTACACCGTATAATGCACAATGTATTATTATGCTGCCATGCCTTTTAAGGCTGCAAAGTTTAAATATAATTAAGTAAAATGTTCTCCTTCGGCAGAACCAAGGGTAACTTGCTTCTGTTCGGAAATGGCTGAAAAGTCCAATGAGCGATCAGCAGACTGCCACATGGAAAGCCGGTGGTGTTCAATGGTTTTGATGGATGGGTTGTTGGCGGTTTATGCACTCCCTTTGACGCCTCGACTTCACCTCTGCACATTCCTGATGAAATCTCTCGATGTGTTTGGTGCCTTCCTGAATGAGCGTCCTCCGTTTTGGTTGGTCATAAGTCAGGTCTCCCATGGTTCAGGGGCATGTTTGACCTCTTCGGGGCTGCTTTGAAAGACACCCGAGAAGTGTTTCTGATGTTCTCCTGGGAGTCTCCTGCTACCACTGAGCCTCAAGTAGAACAGTTGCTTCGGGAGTCCGGTCAGGCATACGAGCAACATGAACTCGCAGCAGAGCAGATTTTGAGTGTTAGCGCCTTGATGCTGGGCAAGTTGGCTTTGAAGAGGATGCTGCTGTTCGACTGCCCTTCTTGCCACTGGATTTTGAGGCATGAATAGGCAGACAGAGGCATGACTGATGTTACTTCTCCAGTGCTCTGAGGTCCTTGCTGCAGGCAGTCCAAAGGGTGGATTTTACAGCGGGTTGGATTACCCCTGCTCCCAAGCTGAAAGTTGGTCAGCAACTTGCTAACCTGAAATCTGGCTTTCCCGAAGGGATAATATGCTGGGGTTGACTTTGATTGGATCAAAATGGGACTCCTGCGTCCCCTCTCGGTCCTGCCCGAGAAATGCCAACCAGCTCTGTAGTTCCAAGCAGTGCCAGAAGAGAGCAGTGGGACTACAACAGTCTTGACGAAGAAGTGAAGACAGATAAGTCTTTGGTACTATTTTGGAAGAGCTGAACGAGGGGAGGAGTTTAGGGTCTCAGTTTAGAAAGGCTGCAGCAAGGGAGGGACAATGGTGAGTACAATCTTGGGTTAGGGTGCCCCATGGGCTCAGGGAGCCCCTTACTGCCCACCAGCAGCCCATGCAATGGAAGCTGCCCAGCTGTTTGTCTTTCCCCTGCCTTCCCCCACAAACTGGACAATTGTGGCAGAGGCGGAATGGCAGGTAATTGTCCACTTAAGGATGTGAATAGAGCAAAAGGCGGCTGGGCTGCCTGATGCCTTACTCGCTCCCCCCATAATTTGGGGGTCAGGTCACGGATGGCGGGGAGGTGGCAGGCTCACAACCCACTTTATTTTACAAGCATCCCTGCCTTCAACTATGTTGGCAGGGAACATAAAATTCACTCTCCCACCCACCCAGGTCTCCAAGTCAAACAAAACCAGGCCAACCAGGGTTAATTGATGTTTAATGAGGTAACTTTGAAAATCAGAAAGTTAATAGAAATTTCACACTCTCTAACATTTCAGTGATTATTTCTCTTTTCTTTTGAAATGGCTTTGCATCTCAACCAAGTGTAGTGTTGGCAACAACAAGGCATCCAAGGATAAAACACACAGGAATGTCTGACTGTTTTCTGCTTATGAATTTGATCTCTTGGCAATATATTGTGTTACTGTAATTACGGTAATTTTCCTTTCTCTTTGTTTGCGTTGGTTCAAGTTGAATTGTCTTCAATGAGTGCTCTAATTGAGGATCGTTAGTCAATGTCAGGAGTGACTATAACTTTATCAGTGCTTTATTCTATGGAGGCTCAGTGTTCCCTTGTCATTACAGATTAATTTTCTGCTTTGTCACATATGTGTGTGTGTATGTGTGCTTATGTGTTTGTGTGTGCATGTATAATCAAATAGTAGTAGTTATGTTGTCAACTGGTAATCCAGAAAACTGGACTAATAATCCAGTTTAAATATCATTTTATGCCGAACAAGATAGTTTGAGAATTATAATTAAATTTGAAATAATCTGGAAATAAAAAGGTGGTAGACCCAATTTGTTCACTAATGTCCTTCAGCTGCTGAAACTTGCAGTCAAGCCTCTGTGATTCCAGTTCCATATCAATGTGGTTGACTTTTATCTGCTCTCGAATAAATCACTTCTCAGGATAACAAAGGTTGGGCAATAAGAGCAGGCTTTTTCAGTGATGTGATGCTCACTGATGCCTAATTGTATTGTGAGATCCTAGCAGCCAGAATACCTGAATCACCATGGCTTCAACTACTTCCTGTTTTGTGTTACTGACTACATTCCGTTGCAGAATTTAATATTACCATACTTAAAAACTTGCAGTTTATTTTGAAGCATTTTTTTCTGCAGCTAATATTTTAAAATCTAAACTGGCAATATCAATGAGACTATTCTGAGGGGTTGTGTGTGGGGGTGAGGGTGGGTGATGGGGAAGGAGTAGACCGGAATCCACTGCAGGGAAGAAAGACATTGAGCAATGAAGAACCAAAGTGAGGACAAAAATGATCTGTTGATTCTATTATTTTCAACATGTAACACCAAAGTCATAAAATGACAGCTGAAGAGAATGTTTTGCACCTTTTGCCAGACACCAAACTCAAATTTGTGTGCACATTAGAACATGGGTCGACAGATAGAGTGCAGATTGGGACACGAGTAGACAGATGGAGTGCAGATTAGGACATGGGTAGACAGATAGAGTGCAGATTAGGATACGGGTAGAAAGATCGAGTGCACATTAGGACATGGGTAGACAGACAGAGTGCAGATTAGGATACGGGTAGACAGATAGAATGCAGATTAGGACATGGGTAGACAGACAGGGTGCAGATTAGAACACGGGTAGACAGATAGAGTGCAGATTAGGACACGGGTAGACAGATAGAGTGCAGATTAGGACACGGGTAGACAGATAGAGTGCAGATTAGAACACTGGTGCACAGATAGAGTGCAGATTAGAACATTGGTGCACACATAAAGTGCAGATTAGGACATGGGTAGACAGACAGAGTGCAGATTAGGACACAGGTAGACAATTGGAGTGCAGATTATAACACGGGTACACAGATAGAGTGCAGATTAGAACACGGGTACAGAGATAGAGTGCAGATTAGAACATTGGTGCACAGATAGAGTGCAGATTATCATAAATCATAGAATTTACAGTGTAGAAGGAGGCCATTCGGCCCATCGAGTCTGCACCGGCTCTTGGAAAGAGCACCCTATCCAAGGTTAACACCTCCACCCTATCCCCATAACCCAGTAACCCCACCCAACACTAAGGGCAATTTTGGACACTAAGGGCAATTTATCATGTCCAATCCACCTAACCTGCACATCTTTGGACTGTGGGAGGAAACCGGAGCACCCGGAGGAAACCCCATGCACACACGGGGAGGATGTGCAGACTCCGCACAGACAGTGACCCAAGCCGGAATCGAACCTGGGACCCTGGAGCTGTGAAGCAATTGTGCTAGTCACAATGCTACCGTGCTGCCCCTTTATGACATGGGTAGACAGACAGAGTGCATATTAGGACACGGGTAGACAGATAGAGTGCAGATTAGGATACGGGTACAGAGATAGAGTGAAGATTAGAACATTGGTGCACAGATAGAGTGCAGATTAGGATACGGGACACAGATAGAGTGCAGATTAGAACATTGGTGCACAGATAGAGTGCAGATTAGGACGTGGGTAGACAGATAGAGTCCAGATTAGGACATGGTTAGACAGACAGAGTGCAGATTATAACACGGGTACACAGATAGAGTGCAGTTTAGGATACGGGTACAGAGATAGAGTGCAGATTAGAACACGTGTACAGAGATAGAGTGCAGATTAGAACATTGGTGCACAGATAGAGCGCAGATTAGGACACGGGACACAGATAGAGTACATATTAGAACATTGGTGCACAGATAGAGTGCAGATTAGGACATGGGTAGACAGGTAGAGTCCAGATTAGAACATTGGTGCACAGATAGAGTGCAGATTAGGACATGGGTAGACAGACAGAGTGCAGATTAGGACACGGGTAGACAGATAGAGTGCAAATTAGGATACGGGGACACAGATAGAGTGCAGATTAGAACATTGGTGCACAGATAGAGTGCAGATTAGAACATTGGTGCACAGATAGAGTGCAGATTAGGACATGGGTAGACAGACAGAGTGCAGATTAGGACATGGGCAGACAGATAGAGTGCAGATTAGGACATGGGTAGACAGATAGAGTGCAGATTAGGATACGGGTACAGAGATAGAGTGCAGATTAGAACATTGGTGCACAGATAGAGTGCAGATTAGGACACGGGACACAGATAGAGTGCATATTAGAACATTGGTGCACAGATAGAGTGCAGATTAGGACATGGGTAGACAGGTAGAGTCCAGATTAGGACATGGTTAGACAGACAGAGTGCAGATTATAACATGGGTACACAGATAGAGTGCAGTTTAGGATATGGGTACAGAGATAGAGTGCAGATTAGAACACGTGTACAGAGATAGAGTGCAGATTAGAACATTGGTGCACAGATAGAGCGCAGATTAGGACACGGGTACACAGATAGAGTGCAGATTAGAACATTGGTGCACAGATAGAGTGCAGATTAGGACATGGGTAGACAGACAGAGTGCAGATTAGGACACGGGTAGACAGATAGAGTGCAAATTAGGATACGGGGACACAGATAGAGTGCAGATTAGAACATTGGTGCACAGATAGAGTGCAGATTAGAACATTGGTGCACAGATAGAATGCAGATTAGGACATGGGTAGACAGACAGAGTGCAGATTAGGACATGGGTAGACAGATAGAGTGCAGATTAGGACATGGGTAGACAGACAGAGTGCAGATTAGGACATGGGTAGACAGACAGAGTGCAGATTAGAACATTGGTTCACAGATAGAGGGAAGATTAGGACATGGGTAGACAGATAGAGTGCAGATTAGGACATGGGTAGACAGACAGAGTGCAGATTAGAACATGGGTACAGAGATAGAGTGCAGATTAGAACATTGGTGCACAGATAGAGTGCAGATTAGGACATGGGTAGACAGACAGAGTGCAGATTAGGACACGGGTAGACAGATAGAGTGCAGATTAGAACATGGGTAGACAGACAGAGTGCAGATTAGGACACGGGTAGACAGATAGAGTGCAGATTAGAACATTAGTGCACAGATAGAGTGCAGATTAGAACATGGGTAGACAGACAGAGTGCAGATTAGGACATGGGTAGACAGACAGAGTGCAGATTAGAACATTGGTGCACAGATAGAGTGCAGATTAGGACATGGGTAGACAGACAGAGTGCAGATTAGAACACGGGTAGACAGATAGAGTGCAGATTAGAACATTGGTGCACAGATAAAGTGCAGATTAGAACATTGGTGCACTGACAGAGTGCAGATTAGGACACGGGTACACAGATAGAGTGCAGATTAGAACATTGGTGCACAGATAGAGTGCAGATTAGAACATTGGTGCACTGACAGAGTGCAGATTAGGACACGGGTACACAGATAGAGTGCAGATTAGAACATGGGTATACAGACAGAGTGCAGATTAGGACATGGGTAGACAGAAAGAGTGCAGATTAGAACATGGGTGCACAGATAGAGTGCGGGTTAGGACATCGGTAGACAGATATCTTGCAGATTAGGATATTGGTGCCCAGATAGAGTGCAGATTAGGACACGGGTAGACATAGAGTGCAGATTAGAACATTGGTGCACAGATAGAGTGCAGATTAGAACATTGGTGCACAGATAGAGTGCAGATTAGGACATGGGTAGACAGACAGAGTGCAGATTAGGACACGGGTACACAGATAGAGTGCAGATTAGAACATGGGTATACAGACAGAGTGCAGATTAGGACATGGGTAGACAGACAGAGTGCAGATTAGGACACGGGTAGACAGAAAGAGTGCAGATTAGAACATGGGTATGCAGACAGAGTGCAGATTAGGACACTGGTAGACAGGGTTCAGGTTAGGACACGGGTACACAGATAGAGTGCAGATTAGAACATGGGTGCACAGATAGAGTGCAGGTTAGGACATCGGTAGACAGATAGCTTGCAGATTAGGATATTGATGCACAGATAGAGTGCTGATTAGGGCATTGATGCACAGATAGAGTGCAGATTAGATCATGGGTAGACAGATAGAGTGCAGATTAGGATATGGTGAACAGATAGAGTGCAGATTAGGACATTGGTGCACAGATAGAGTGCTGATTAGGGCATTGATGCACAGATAGAGTGCAGATTAGAACATGGGTGGACAGATAGAGTGCAGATTAGGATATTGGGGCACAGATAGAGTGCAGATTAGGACACGGGCTAACCACTACGCCAACGTGCTGCCCTCTCCATCTTTATTCTCAAGAAGTCCATCTTCTGGCCTTAGAGTGCTCCCACAGAGTCTTTTGCCATTTTCAGTTTGCTGACATCTTTCTTCACTATTGAGTCAGTGATATTGTTCACCTTTCAATATGGCACCCAGACACGATTGCAGACTATGTGCTTTCCAGGTCTATCCTGCCACTGAATACGGTGTGAAACACCCAGATACATAATTAATGAAAATTTGACGTGTTTCCTGCTGGTAGGCACAACGGGAAACATTCCACTTTCTTGTACTCGGGGTTTAGTTTCAAAATTGGAGAATCCCACACCATATGGGCGCAATTCTCCCATTGGGAGACTAAATCCCGACGCCGGAGTGAAAACCGGAGTGTTTCACTCCGGCTTCGGAGGCCGTTCCCAGCCCCCTATTCTCCCGCCCCCGGGGGGCTTGGAGCGGCGGCGCGTCATTTACATGCGCCGGGCCTTGACGCCACATAAAAGCGGCACCGCGTAAATGACACGACCGGCGCCGCGTAAATGATGTCACCCGCGCATGCACGGTTGCCGTCCTCCCCGCGGCCGCCCCGCAAGATGATGGCGGATCGATCTTGTGGGGCAGCGGAGGAAAGGAGGTCCTCCTTCAGAGAGGCCGGCCCACTGATCGGTGGGCACCGATCGCGGGCCAGACCCCTTTTGAGCACCCCCCCGGTGCAGGAACCCACTTCGCCCCCCCCCCCACAGGCCGCCCCCCCCCAGCGTTCCTGCACTGTTCCCGCCGGCAGCGACCAGGTGTGGATGGCGCCGGCGGGAACCTGTCGTGTTGGGCAGACCGCTCGGCCCATTCGGGCCGGGGACTCGCCGCTCGCCCATTACCAACGGCAAGTGGCGATTCTCCCAGCGGCCAGCCGTGATTCGCACCGTGCCGGTTTGGAGGGGGTGGGAGAATCGCGTGCGGGCGTCGGGACGGCGTGGCGCCCGGGTGATTCTCCCACCCGGTGTGGGGGGGGGGGTGGTGGGAGAATTCCGCCCCATGTCTTAGAAATGGAGATTTAAAAAACTTCTAACAATCTAATAAAGCTCCCATTCAAACACACTTGATTCTGAAAGCCAATTTCATTAAACACATTCAAAAAGCTTTAAATCTCCTCAACTTGTCAATCTGTTGTAAAAACAAACATCTATTGCACTAACTGAGTCACAAACAGATAAGACTTTAATAAATTCTTCAAATTGCTAATCATAATGTGAACATGGCCAGCTACTGAACCAAGTGGTTCAGAATCTTTTGAAACCCAGCCAAGCATTCATAATTGGCTCCGCTGTAATATCAAACCATTGGAGCAGTGCAGAAGGAGGCCATTCAGCCCACCGAGTCTGTACTGACCCACTTAAGCCCTCACTTCCACCCTATCCCCGTGACCCAATAACCCCTCCTAACCTTTTTGGTCACTAAGGGCAATTTATCATGGCCAATCCATCTAACCTGCACGTCTTTGGACTGTGGTAGGAAACCGGAGCACCCGGAGGAAACCCACACAGACACGGGGAGAACGTGCAAACTCCACGCAGACAGTGATCCAGCGGAGAATCGAACCTGGGACCCTGGCGTTGTGAAACCACAGTGCTATCCACTTGTGCTACCGCGCTGTCCACGAATTCCAGCAGTGGGTGCTTGTCTCATTACTATAAATGAAAGCTGAAAACTTTTTTAAAATCAAATTTAAGGAGCTGGGGGTCTAAATGACTTGAGATCACAACACTTAAACACACCTTAAATCCACCTGGCACAAGCATTTATGCCTCACCTGTAAAAATCATGGTTCCCACACAGTGGGTAAGGCCATGGGAACAATGGAAATTCAATGGGCGCGAGTCCCCGACCCCCCGCCGGGTCGGAGAATCACCAGGGGTCGGCGTGAATCCCGCCCCCGCCGTCCTCCAAATTCTCCGGGCCCCAAAAAATCTGCCCGGCGTGAGTTGCGCCGCCCGCCTCGGAGAATGGCGGGGTCCGGCGCGACTCAATGGGCCCCGGGGCTGCCCTAATTCTCCGCCCTGCGATGGGCCGAAGTCCTGCCCGCCTTTTGCTGGTCCCGTCGGCGTAAATTGGAGTAGGTCCCTTACCGGCGGGACCTGGCGGCGCGGGCGCCTCCGGGGTTCTTTGGGGGGGCGGGGGGGGAGGGGAGGATCAGGCCCTGGGAGGTGCCCCCATGGTGGTCTGGCCCGGGATCGGGGCCCACTGATCCGCGGGCGGGCCTGTGCCGTGGTGCACTCTATCCTTCTGCACCGGAGGCTGTACCGGTCCACCATTCCCGGTGTGGAAGCAAAGCCCTCTGCGCATGGGCGGGGATGACACCAGTACGCGCTGGCGCTCCCACGCATGCGCCAACTCGTGCCGGCCGGCGGAGGCCCTTCGGCACCAGTTGGCGTGGTGCCAAGCCCCTTTCCCGCCAGCTGGGAAACCACTCCAGGGTGGGCCTAGCCCCTGAAGGTGCAGAGGATTCCGCACCTTTGGGACGGCCCGACGCCGGAGTGGTTCACGTCCCGCCGAGAACCCCCGCCCCGCCGGGTAGAAGAGAATCCCACCCAATGTGTTTGTACTTGGTAGTCAAATCAGATGACCTTGTTGAATTTGGGCTTCCTACTTGTGCAATTCATGCCCCAACCGCTTTCCCCTGCCGGCAAAAATAGGATCTGCCTGAAATGGAGGTAAGAGTTCTGGCAAAGTTCCTGCCCACCATTTTTGAAGGTCTCGCGAGTTGTTCTAACTTGGCAAATATCTGGGCCCTATGTTTTAATCGCTTTCCAAATCTACCTCTGCCAACTTGCCCTTCATAACTCCTTTGTTTACTTTATTCATTCATGGGATGTGGGCATAACTGGCTAAGCCAGCATTTATTGCCCATCCTTAACTGCCCTTGAGAAGGTGGTGGTGAGCCGACTTCCTGAACCGCTGTAGTCAATGTGGTATGGGCACACCCACAGTGCTGTTAAGAAGGGAGTTCCAGGATTTTGAACCAGTGAAAAAATGGCGATATATTTCCAAGTCAGGATGGTGTGTGATTTGGAGAGGAGCTTCCACGTGGTGTTCACATGTATCTGCTGCCCTTGTCCTTCTAGATGCTAGCACTTGTGGGGTTGGAAGGTGCTGTCTAAGGGGCCTGCAGTACCTCTTACAGATGGTACACACAACTTCCACTGTGTGTGGTGGCACTGGGAGTAACTGCTTGTCGATAGGATGCCAATCAATCCGGTTGATTTATCCCAGAGTTTAAATTTAAAACTCTCGTTTCAGACTTAGCCACATCACTGTCAAACCACAATGATAAGCATTTGTTAAAAAACCACTCTCCTTTTGTTGCAATGTTCTATAATCGTTGCGTATCGGGAACAAAACTGCTTCCTCAATCAACACCATTCCACAGCAAATTACCTGGTCAATCATTCACTTGCTGTGTTTGAGGTGCTGTTATGTGCAGATTGGTTTGGATTGGTTTATTGTCCCGTGTACCGAAGTACAGTGAAAAGTATTTTTCTGCGAGCAGCTCAAACAGATCATTAACTACATGAAAATAAAATGAAGGAAAAAGAAAATACACAAGGTACACAATGTAAATACATAGACACCGGCATCGGGTAAGCATCCAGGGGTGTAATATTAATCATGTCAGTCCATAAGAGGGTCGTTTAGGAGTCTGGTAACAGCGGGGAAGAAGTTGTTTTTGAGTCTGTTCGTGCGTGTTCTCAGACTTCTGTATCTCCTGCCCGATGGAAGAAGTTGGAAGAGTGAGTAAGCCGGGTGGGAGGGGTCTTTGATTATGCTGCCCGCTTTCCCCAGGCAGCGGGAGGTATAGATGGAGTCAATTGATGTGGGGAAGGTTCGTATGATAAACTGGGCTGTGTTCACGACTCTCAGAAGTTTCTTGCGGTCTTGGGCCAAGCAGTTGCCATACCAGGCTGTGATGCAGCCAGATGGGATGCTTTCTATGGTGCATCTGTAAAAGTTGTGAAGATGCTGAATTTCCTTAGTTTCCTGAAGAAGTATCGGCGCTGTTGTGCTTTCTTGGTGGTCGTGTCGACGTGGGTGGACCAGGACAGATTTTTGGTGATGTGCACCGCTAGGAATTTGAAGCTGTCAACCATCTCCACCTCAGCCCCTTTGATGCTGACAGGGGTGTGTATAGTACTTTGCTTCCTGAAGTCACTAACCTGGGGCGAAATTCTCCCCCAACGGTGGGATGTCCGCCGACTGGCGCCAAAGACGGCGCCAATCAGACGGGCATCGCGCCGGCCCAAAGGTGCTGAATGCTCCGCATCTTTGGCGGCCTAGCCCCAACATTGAGGGGCTAGGCCGACGGCGGAGGGATTTCCGCCCCGCCAGCTGGCGGAAATGGCGTTTGTAGCCCCGCCAGCTGGCGCGGAAATGCGGCGCATGCGCGGGAGCGTCAGCGGCCGCTGTCAGTTTCCCGGCGCATGCGCGGGAGCGTCAGCGGCTGCTGTCAGTTTCCCGCGCATGCGCAGTGGGGAGAGTCTCTTCCGCCTCCGCCATGGTGGAGACCGTTGCGGAGGCGGAAGGGAAAGAGTGCCCCCACGGCACAGGCCCGCCCGCGGATCGGTGGGCCCCGATCGCGGGCCAGGCCACCGTGGGGGCAACCCCCAGGGCCAGATCGCCCCGCGCCCCCCCCAGGACCCCGGAGCCCGCCCACGCCGCCTGGTCCCGCCGGTAAATACCAGGTTTGATTTACGTCGGCGGGACAGGCAATTTCTGGGCGGGACTTCGGCCCATCCGGGCCGGAGAATCCAGCGGGGGGTCCCGCCAACTGGCGCGGCCCGATTCCCGCCCCCGCCCAATCTCCGGTACCGGAGACTTCGGCGGGGGCGGGGGCGGGATTCACGGCGGCCAACGGCCCCCCGCCGGGTCGGAGAATGACGCCCCTGCTCTTTAGTTTTGCTGGCATTGAGGGAGAGATTGTTGTCGCTACACCACTCCACTAGCTTCTCTGTCTCCCTCCTGTATTCTGACTCGTCGTTATTCGAGATCCAGCCCACTACGGTCGTGTCGTCAGCAAACTTGCAAATGGAGTTGGAACCAAATTTTGCCACGCAGTCATGTGTGTACAGGGAGTATAATAGGGGGCTAAGTACGCAGCCTTGCGGGGCCCTGGTATTGAGGACTATTGTGGAGGTGGTGGTGTTGTTTATTCTTACTGATTGTGGTCTGTGGGTCAGAAAGTTGAAGATCCAGTTGCAGAGGGAGGAGCCAAATCCTAGGTTTTGGAGCTTTGATATGAGCTTGGCTGGGATTATGGTGTTTAAGGCAGAGCTGTAGTCAATAAATAGGAGTCTGATGTAGGAGTCCTTGTTGTCGAGATGCTCTAGGGATGAGTGCAAGGCCAGGGAGATGGCGTCTGCTGTGGATCGGTTGCGGTGGTATGCAAATTGCAGTGGATCAAGACGTTCTGGGAGTATGGAGTTGATGCGCTTCATGACCAACCTCTCGAAGCACTTCATTACGCTTGGTTACTTTAGTTATTTACATAACGGCAGTGACTGTACTTAAAAAGTTTAAAAAAACTATTGGTTGCAAATTATTTTAAAATGCTGCAAAAATGCAAGTTCCTTCTATCTGTGCGATGCTCCAATATCAAGAGAAGAATTAGTTTTGAATTATGTTTCCCACACCATGGCATAAGTGTAAAATACCAAAAGAAGGTATAGAACAATTAGCCTATCTTTAATTCTATTGGCATGGTATCATCTCTCATACTGGACATTTATTGCTCTGAGAGCAAAATAACATGGTTTGCTCAGACATTTCAGAGGACAGTTTGCTCATGCCAACTTTTTAATTTCCCGATTTTTTTTGAGAATTAAACTTTAAAATTTAGGATTTGAACTCACAATTATGAATTCAGGTTTCTGGTTCACTGTTCCATGATGCAACCACTAAGCCACCATATTGTACTGTGATGTAGAGATGCCGGCGTTGGACTGGGGTGAGCACAGTAAGAAGTCTTACAACACCAGGTTAAAGTCCAACAGATTTGTTTCAAATCACTAGCTTTCGGAGCACTGCTCCTTCGAGCAGTGCTCTGAAAGCTAGTGATTTGAAACAAACCTGTTGGACTTTAACCTGGTGTGGTAAGACTTCATATTGTACTGTGGCAGAGCGAAAGGTTACTCAGTTCTAATTTGACATTGGCAATTCATCAATGCTTACTGTATGTTTTAATGGACTACACTAATTAAAATAGGACAATTTTGATTGGTGGTAACTGCTGATGTATGCACACAAATGATGCTGATGGTTGTAGTTTTATGAAGAATGTTTCCTGTGATGTGTCAGATAGGTCATGTAACAGGTCTTTGCACTGAGTACATGCTGTGTGAGATTGGTGGTGAAGGTGTTTTTGGAGCAGACTCTATGCCGTCATAATTTATTGTGGCAGGAAAGAAAACTTGATGATGGATCGATTTTTCTTGGCTTATGGGTTTATGTTGGCAAACAAAAGCACAATAATCTAAACTCTCGTTCAGCTTCCATTGCTACTATGAATGAGTTATCATAGGATATCGCCACAAACTAATACTTTGTGCTAAGACATGAAAAGATTTCCCTCCAAAGTAATATCGAACATTTACGTGCAACCTTTTCAGATGCACAATGTTGTAGCTTTTAAACTAAATGTGTTGAAATGATTTTGCAATAATTGTTCAATTAGTCAGAATGAAGATGGCAATGTCAAATGTTATGACCACAGCAGATGTTAATCGCTGAGCAAATCAAATCCCAGAAGGAAACTTGGCTTATGAGCCATACCTTTTTTTTATACTCAGAAGTTGAGAAGACAACATACTAATCTCATCAGCAAGAAGTCTCGTATCATTTTTGGGATTTTCAAATTTAAAATTAATAGGTTTATTCAAAGAAGAAAAGAAAGCTCAAGCATACAGTTTTATGAAATATTCCCCCAAAGATTCTCTACTTAGGCAGACACACAAATAAACACCTTCCAGGCAATACTCCCTTTATAGATATTTAACTATAAAAATGTATTAATGTTACCCACCGCAAAGCTGCTGTCATTTTAATAAGGTAAATTTATTTGCTTCTCAAACTTACTTCCACTCTGCTGTGGAAATCCAATAAACCTTCAGAAACAAGACTACCTTTTACAACCCACAACTTTTCTGACTTGACTGGATGGCTGATTCGAATCTCACATCTTCTCCTACGTCTCCTAGCACAGAACTGTTTCCAGGAGGCTTCCTCACACAGCCAACACCTAAGCTCCCCACAATATCTCTGAAATACCTTTCTTCCCCCTTTCATCTCAAGTTCGATTGTTCTCACACCTCTTTGAAACTCAAATCTTTCCAAATATAAAGGACTGGATTCTCAGTTTCAGAGACTAAGGCCGGGATTCTCCGAACTCGCACCGGATCGGAAAATCCCCGGGGGGGGGGGCGCGAGAATCGTGCCACGCTGCGCCGGCTCGCCGATTATCCGCCGCCGATTTTTGGGCGCCCGCGAGTTTGCCGCCGCGCTGATTGGGGGCCGTTGAAAGCGGGCCCCACCCCGCCGATTCCGGCGTGGGTTACTCAGGTCCCACACAGCGTGACCAGGAAGGTGCATCTGCGGGGGCCACCCTGGAGGGGGGGGGAGATGATCTGACCCTGGGGGGGGGGTCTCCACGGTGGCCTGGCCCACCATTGGGACCTATCGATCGGCGGGCAGGCTGGTTCCATGGGGCCTATGCTCCTCCCCATTCGGGCCCCTGTAGTGCTCCGCCATGTTGCTCGGGGCCGACACGGAGACGGGAACCCACGTGCATGCGCAGAATCACGCCGGCCGTGGCGCGTATGCACGGAATCATGCCGGCCGTCGCGCACAAGCGCAAACTCGCTGCAGCTGTAGCGCACATGCGCGAACACGTGCCAGCCATGCCGTGCCGGCTGGAGCTGCGGGGACCACTTCGGTACCGACGTAGCCCCCTAGGAAAGGGAGTATACCGAACAATTGAGGACCATTGATGCTGGAGTGGTTCACGCCGCTTTTCACACCAGCGTCAGAACGTGGGCGCGGGATTGGAGAATCCCGGCCCAAGTGCTAACACCAGGATTGAATCGCATGGGTTCTACGGCTCCGAAAGCGGCGCCAGTCCCGGAGTGATTCAGGACATGCAAATGGGCTAACACAGGCTACTTGGAACTAGTGCAATTCCAACGAACGCTGGTGTGTGATTCGCTGGGGTCGGATTGGCGCTCGAGAGCCTGACAAGCTGCAGCCGCATATAAGCACTCCACTCCCCACACCCCCTATCCCAGCCAAGAGGATGGCACTGGTTGCCCTGGAGCATGCCCAAACCATTGTTGGGTCGGCTGGGCCAGAGGTTACCTCAAGGGGAGCCTGGGGAGGCACCCATAGGACACTGTTGGACACTTTTCGGACCTCCTCACGCTCCCTCAGCGGCCATGGCACCTGTTTCCTGATATTAAATACCAGAAGTGAACCTCACCATCGGTAAATCCTCCTGGCGGAGGCGGAGCATTGCAGGAGACCCGGAAATCGCGGATTGGGCCCGTTAATGATATGCCAACGGCTTTACTGTACAATTTACATGCCCATGCCAACGTTCGGCATTGAACGCATTCACGCTGCTGTCGAGGCACTGGATCATCGCATTCTGTCGGATGCCCAGCAACACCCTCAATTTCCGGCTGATGTGTGATTCTCCGCCTGATCTTATTTCCTGATTCCGGGGTCGCTGGACGGAGAATGCAGCCCAAAATCTTTCATGTTTCTATTTTGTCTCTGCTTTCGCAACAAACCCTTTTCTGCTAACCCATGGAACCTCTAAAAGTTGTAAAATATATATTGTCACCGTTGATTTCCCTTTGACATTCAAATAAACTCTCAACTTATCTAAAAGTGCAAATGTTACACCCAACCTATTTACTTGTACCTCAACTCCACTATAATATCTCATTACAAATGCGCAAACCTAACACCTGTATCATTTCATGTTTTAAACTTTCTGTCTCTTTTTCCAGCTGCATTAACTAACACACACATGCACGCGAACACACACCCTGCTTTACAAATTAATACAGTATTTCCCAAAACTATTTCAAAAATTATAACATCCAAATTCATACAAACCTGAGCCTTGATTGTAACACTCTGGCAAGAGTTGTATTGCTGGAATCATCCAAAGAAGAGTAGAGAAGTATTGCACTAAAGTGCCCGGCCAATATTTACATTTCAACCAACATCATCAAAACAGAGTATCATTAATGTATTCAATTGCTGTTTGTCATAGAATCATAGAATCCCTACAGTGTAGGAGGAGGCCATTTGGCCCACCAGGTCTGGACCAATCCTCTGAAGAAACCACCCAGGCCCCCGCCCTATCCCCACCCAACCTGTTTTGGACACTAAGGGGCAATTTAGCATGGCCAATCCACCAAACTTGCACATCTTTTGGACTGCGGGAGGAAACCGGAGCACCCGGAGGAAACCCACGCAGACAGAAGGAGAATGTACAAATTCCACACAAGCAGTCACCCGAGGTCGGAATTGAACCCGGGTCCCTGACGCTGTGAGGCAGCAGTGCTAACCACTGCACCACCGTGCTGCCCGTGTGGGACATTGCTATGCGCAAATTGACTGCCCCTATTTCTACATTACAACAATAATTAAGCCTCAAAAGTACTATGGGAGGTCCTGAAGTGGTGAAAGGTGCTATGTAAATGCAGCTTTCACTTTTTTTTTCTTTATTCCTGAGACTTGGGTGAAAAATCAAAGTTGAAACCCTCACTGGCAATACTGAGGAAGTACTGCATTATTTAAGCTGCTGCTTTTTGGTTGAGGCATTAAAGCTACATTCCTAATTTCACCCAATTCTGATGAAGGGTTACTGACCTGAAATCAACTCTGTTTCTCTCTCTCTGCAGATACTGCCTGAGTATTCCAGTATATTCTGCTTTTATTTCAGATTTCCAGCATCTGCAGTATTTTGATTTTGTATGTTTTATCATACTTGATCTGATCACCAGGAAGAAGAAAAAGCCCTCCAGGTCGAGGATCAGACATGCCTCCTGTGGGCAAAGCAACTTCATACTTCCTCCTGACATCTTTAATTCTCACTTCATGGAGATTATTGATTAATTATTAACTTCAAACTAACTTGCCAGGTAGAAACCCAAAGGATTGAGAGCAATAGAAATTTTACATCTCGTACAACATTGACTGAAATGGAGAATAAAATAGGCAGGGGTGTAGAAGCAGGGTGATCACCAGTCCAGTTTCCTGTTGGTTTGGCTGGATTAAAATTGCACCCATTCACTTTGGGCACAAGTAAAGCCACATTTTGGCATTTCAAGGGAAAGCTGTTCTTCCAGTGAAATGTGAAGAAAAAGGCAATATTTTCTCCTGGCAATGCCCTGAATTTGGGACTCCAAAGTCAATTTCTGTCCACTTATGAGTCCGGCTCTCAGAATCATGAGTAGAAGTATGAAATGCATCAGAGGATATGGTAGTGTAGTTGTTACGCCAAAGGACTAGTGATCCAGAGGTCAAGACCAGCGACTTAGAGAATGTGAGTTTAAATCTCACAATTGCAGTTTGAGGATTTGTATTTGTAAATATAGAGCTATCAATAAAAGTAACCATAAGGTTATTGGGTTGTCAGTGTTCCAAATAAAGTAAGGACAGTTGTCATAGTCCCGTGTGGCCATAGGCTTTGAGGGCGAGAGCTGACTGGTGGTGATTTAACCTGAGGGTCACCACACCTCAGCATGGGGGCAAGGTTGAGAAGGTGGGCCTTCATGAATAACCTCAGCTGGTACAGGGATTGACCTCGTGCTGCTGGCCTGGATCTGCATCACGAACCAGCTGTCTAGCCAACTGAGCTAAACCAGCCTCCAATGAGAGATGCATTCAATGGGAAACCCTGTTGACAACGGCGGACCAGAAGATCCTACCATACCTCTGACGAGCCATCCTCCGCCACTGCAGAACACGTCGTGGAGAAGGAGGAAAATCCCATCCTCAGTTGCTTGATTTAGACTTTGCTCCCTCTTGTGTCTGGGATTTTAATATTGTGCTCTTTTCATTTAGAGTCTATTCCCACGTTTTGTTTCTCAAGATTTTGTTTTTTCAAAAAATGACTGGTATACTCCATTGTCTAGTCAGAAACCTTTTTCTGATTTTATACTTCTTTAGTCACACAAATAAATACTAAAAGCTACAGTATTTTAAAATAGTAGCACGAGGGTTGTGTAGATAACATGTATAGATGACTATTGTGTTATATAGTGTAACAGGATACAGAACACAATTGCCTTGAGAGCATCAGGGCATGAGGCACTGCCTTAGATTAACAGGAAGGGGTTCCACTCCCTGAATGTTCAGATTGTGTGTCACCACCACCTCTGAATCATGTGTGCCCACCATCCTGGGAGTGTGCATGACAGCTACATCCTGGGCACTCTGAGATCTCGGTGCCTTTGAGGACTATCCCAGGATGACAGGTTGACTCGTGGGGGACAAGGGATACCTGCTGAGGTCATGGCTGATGACGCCGGTGCTGAGGCCTGACCGAGGATGAAACCTGTTATAATGAGGCCCACATTCCCATTCATGCTGTCGTTGAGAGGTGCTTTGGGCTTCTGTAAATGCGGTTCTGATGCCTTGATTGCTCTGGCGGTGCCTTGCAGTACATCCCCAGAGGATCTCCAGCTTTATGGTGCTCTGCTGTGCATTCCACAATCTGGTACAGCAGCGGGGTAACATGCTGTGCGGGGAGGAGGATCGGGAGGAGGCAGAGGGATATGTGGTCTTGTCTGAGGAATAGAATGAGAGGATGAGGCAGTCCAGGAGGGACTGGAGGACGTGCCTGAGGAGGAGCCAGAGGATGGAGGACAGGCCACCGACATGCCAGGAGGGCCAGGGAGGCCCTTATTGTCTCCAGATTCTACCAGGGCGAGGCTGTGTCCATCATCTGAACCTCCCCTCCCCCCTCCCCACCGCCACCATTTCCATCCCCCATCCAATTTCCACCCTCCATTTCCCTCCCTCCCCTCATTCCTCGCCCCCAATTCCCTCCCCTCACCCCCTATTTCCCTCCCTCCATTCCCATTCCCCTCCCTCTCCTCCAATCTCCCCATCACACTGCCCCCTCCCCAACCACCCTGTTCCCCCATCCAAGGGTCTGTGTAACATCACTCCAGGGTGATGGCCCTGTGTTGGCATTGTCATTCATAAGTTCATAAGATATAGGAGCAGAATTAGGCCATTCAGCCCATCGAGTCTGCTCTGCCACTCTATCATGGTTGATATGTTCCTCATTTTCTACCTACAATGCTACAGACCAAGAGCGGGATTACGGGATTTCAAAATCAGCCAGAGCATCTCCCTTGAACACATGACCAAGGAGCGGGAGTAAGCAATTTAGCCTCCCGAGCCTAAACACCTTCAATGTGATCATGGCTGATCCCATTCTGGCCTCAACCCCACTGTCCTGCCCATTCTCCATAACCCTTCAACCCATTACCAATTAAAAATCTGTCTAACTCCTCCTTAAATTTACTCACTGTCCCTGCATCCACTGCACTCTGGGGTAGCAAATTCCACAGATTCACAACCCATTGGGAGAAGTAGTTTCTCCTCAAATCTGTTTTAAATGTGCTACCTCTTATTCTAAGATTATGACCTGTCGTTTTAGAATGCCCCACAAGAGGAACCATCAGCTCCAAGTTTAATATAGAATGTAAATAGCTGGGGCCCAAGAACCGAACCGTGTGGCGCCCTACTAGTTACATCGTGCCATCCAGAAAAAGACCCATTTATCCCGACTCTCTGTCTCCTGTCCGTCAGCCAGTCTTCTGTCCAAGCTAATAAATTACCCCATATCCCATGTGATCTCACCTTGTGAATTAACCTTCTGTGCAGCACCTTACCAAACACCTTCCGGAAGTCCAGATATACTACATCTACAGGAGCCCCATTATCCACTTTGCTTGTTACATCTTCGAAGAACTCAAGAAAATTAGTCAAACATGATTTGCTCTTCATAAAACCATGCTGACTCTGATGGACAGCGTTTCGGCTTTCCAAATGTCCTGATATTACATCCTTGATAATTGATTTTAACAGTTTTCCAAAAATGGGCGGGATTCTCCGACCCCCCGCCGGGTCAGAGAATCGCTGGGGGCTGGCGTGAATCCCGCCCCCGCTGGTTGCCGAATTCTCCGGCACCGGATATTCGGCGGGGGCGGGAATCGCGCCGGTTGGCGGGACCCGCCGGCGAGAATCAAACCACCTCTCTTACCGGCGTGATTCAGCTTGATGGACATGTTACCATTTTGAATTATTAGAAGCATGTACCTCATAGTCTGTGTTCTTGCACTTCAAGGAGAGCTTCAGATTGTCTTTGAAGCATTTTCTTTTGGCCTGGTACATTGGCCATTTGAGAGTTGGAAAAAAAAGTCCTGTCAGGGGAGCCAGTTTTTGGCCACTGGAACAACCGGCTCCCACGCCGGTTGGGAGAATCGCCTGGGTCACCACATTTTCCTGCGACGCCGGTCCAACGCCCTCCCACGATTCTCCCAAGCGGCGAGAACGGCCCTGTCGAGTTCCGCGCGGCGCAGACCTGAGATTCGCCCGAGTCACCCAAAATGGTGATTCTCCGGCACCCCTGCTATTCTCAGGCCCGGATGGGCCGAGCGTCCAGCCCAAAAGGGCGGGTTCCCCCCGGCACCGTCCACACCTGGTCGCGGGAACGCTGGGGGGGGCGGCCTGCGGGGGGGAGGGGGGATCCTGCACCGGGGGGGGCCTCAAATGGGGTGTCACCCGCGATCGGTGCCCACCCATCGTCGGGCCGTCCTCTCTGAAGGAGGACCTCCTTTCTTCCGCAGCCCCGCAAGATCCGCAAGGACTCGGAGAGGACGGCATCCACGCATGCAAGAGTGACGTCAGTTATGCGGCCTTTACGCCTTTACGTGGCGACAAGGCCTGGCGCGTGTAAATGACGTGGCCCCGCTCCTAGCCCATTATTGGGCCCTGAATCGGTCGGGATAGGGGCCGTTTCGCGGCGTCGTGTACCTCGACGGCATTTACAACGGCGCAAACACTCTGGGCGAAATTCTCCCCCAACGGCGGGATGCCCGCCGACTGGCGCCAAAGCCGGCGCCAATCAGACGGGCATCGCGCCGGCCCAAAGGTGCGGAAGGCTCCGCATCTTTGGCGGCCTAGCCCCAACATTGAGGGGCTAGGCCGACGCCGGAGGGATTTCCGCCCCGCCAGCTGGTGGAAATGGCGTTGGTTGCCCCGCCAGCTGGCGCGGAAATGCGGCGCATGCGCGGGAGCGTCAGCGGCCGCTGTCAGTTTCCCGCGCATGCGCAGTGGGGAGAGTCTCTTCCGCCTCCGCCATGGTGGAGGCCGTAGCGGAGGCGGAAGGGAAAGAGTGCCCCCGCGGCACAGGCCCGCCTGCGGATCGGTGGGCCCCGATCGCGGGCCAGGCCACCGTGGGGGCACCCCCTGTGGTCAGATCGCCCCGCCCCCCCCCCAGGACCCCGGAGCCCACCCACGCCGCCTGGTCCCGCCGGTAAATTCCAGGTTTGATTTACGTCGGCGGGACAGGCAATTCCTGGGCGGGACTTTGGCCCATCCGGGCCGGAGAATCTAGCGGGGGGTCCCGCCAACCGGCGCGGCCGGATTCCCGCCCCCGCCCAATCTCCGGGAGCGGAGACGTCGGCGGGGGCGGGGGAGGGATTCACGGCGGCCAACGGCCATTCTCCGACCCGGCGGGGGGTCGGAGAATGACGCCCCAGGCCTCCATTTCGGAGAATCCCGCCCACAGTGTCCAGTCCATCAAAGTTGATTTTGCCACAGTTTTGCCTGAATGCTTTTGGAGCTGGCTTCAAGAACATCAGCGTTTTCAATGGTCCTCCTATTGAATCCGGAGGATGCAGGGGAGGCATTGTTGATAGAATTTCTTCAGCATTCTTCTGTGTCGCTAATACACAATGGCCGGGATTCTCCTTTCCGGGGACTGAGTCCCCACGTCGGAGGGAAAACCGGCGGCAACGACTCCAGCGTCAACGGGCCCCCAAGGTGAGATGCGGGAATCGCGCCGTGCCAGTTGGCGGCCCCCCCCCCCCGCGATTCTCCGGCCCGGATGGGCTGAAGACCCGCTGCTAAAATGCCTGTCCTGCCGGCGTAGATTAAACCACCTACCTTACCGGCAGGACAAGGCGGCGCGGGTGGGCTCCTGGGTCCTGGAGGAGGCGCGGGGCGATCTGGCCCCGGGGGGTACCCCCATGGTGGCCTGGCCCGCGATCGGGGCCCACCGATCCGCGGGCAGGCCTGTGCCGTGGGGGCACTCTTTCCCTTCCGCCTCCGCCATGGTCTCCACCATGGCGGAGGCGGAAGAGACTCCCTCCAATGCGATGCGCGGGAATGCCGTCAGCAGCCGCTAACGTTCCCGTGCATGCGCCGCCCGGAGATGTCATTTCTGCGCCAGCTGGCGGGGCACCAAAGGCCTTGGGCAAAATTCTCCGGAAACGGCGCGATGTCCACCGTCTGGCGCCCAAAACGGCGCAAATCAGTCGGGCATCGCGCCGCCCCAAATGTGCGGAATGCTCCGCAGCTTTGGGGGCCGAGCCTCAACTTTAAGGGGCTAGGTCGGCGCCGGACGAATTTCCACACCGCCAGCGCCACCTTTGGTGCCTCACAGTGCTGAGGACCTGGATTCGATCCCGGCCCCGGGTCACTTTCTGTGTGGAGTTTGCACAATCTCCCCGTGTCTGCATGTGTCCCACCCCCACAACCCAAAAAGATGTGCAGGGTAGGTGGATTGACCATGCTAAATTGCCCCTTAATTGGGAAAAAAGAATTGAATATTCTAAATTTTAAAAAAATGTTTTCTTTTCCAGTTTTTAATATAACTTCTGCACTTTCTCCCTCATTTTCCTTCTGATGCCCAAGTCTGCAATGCCAATTCCCTCATAAAATCAGTTATGCCCTGATTATACTCATGCTGTAAATGTGCACTTACTTTGTGAATTGGGAAGAATACAACACCAATTGTCCCAGTGCAAAGAATGCAATGCTAATCACTCCCATTGTAGATCCCAAAAGAAACTTCCGCATGTTGGCTGGGACTCTGAAATGGGAGACCCATTTCAACTTGGTATAAGGTTACTTGTTCAACTCGTCTGTTTCTATTGCTTTGAAATCAAAATTCAACACATGCGTCAGATGCATCATTTACATTCTGTTACCCACAGTGTGAATTGACCCAAAGGGTGTAAACAATGCAGCTCTGCATTCCAACAGGGTTACATTGACCCTAAGCTCAATGTAACCTCCATAAAGCAGAAAAAATAAATAAGCCTTTGCTGCTGTATGAACCTGGGCGTAATTAAACCACAAAATTGGACTGACCTGTGAGGTTTTGAACCTCATTGAGTAAAATGGGAATTTCAACCCCAGACTGACGCTTTTCCCCATTTACAAGTTGGTTGGCTATTGCACAGCTAATATCAACAGTAAGGTCTGTCCCGGGTTCGATTCCTGCTTGGGTCACTGTTTGTACGGAGTCTGCACGTTCTCGCCATGTCTGCGTGGGTTTCCTCCGGGCTCTCCAGTTTCTTCCCATAAGTCCCAAAATACGTGCTTGTTAGGTAATTTGGACATTTTGAATTCTCCCTCAGTTTACCCGAACAGGCGCCGGAATGTGGCGACAAGGAGATTGTCACAGTAACTTCATTGCAGTGTTAATGTAAGCCTACTTGTGACACTAATAAAGATTATTATTAGAAACACAGTTGACATGGATAAGGAAATGTCATTGGTGACTGAGTGGTGGTATTCTCACCTCTGAGTCAGAAGCCTCTCAGTTCAATTACCACCCTAAAGAGCAGAAGGCGCGATCTAAATTGACATTCCAGTGCAATACAGAAGGATTGCTGCAGTTTCAGAGATGCAATCATTCAGAGCAAATATAAATTAAGACCCTGGGCGGGATTCTCTCAGCCCGGGCAGGGCCGGAGAATCCCCGTGACAGGCACAAATTGCGCCACGCCGCCCCGACACCGGGAGGCGATTCTCCGCAGAGTGGAGAATCACCGGCATTGGCGCCGGCATGGTTGGCGCGGCGCCGGTTGGGGGCCGCTCTACACAGCCCGGGATGGGCCGAGCTGCCATCGTAAAAAATCTGAGTCCCTCCGGCGCTGTTCTACCCTCCTCTCAGCCGGCAGGACCTCGGCGTTGAAAGGTCCGAGGCGGCCTGTGGGGGGTGGTCCGACCCTGGGGGGGCCTCCGATGTGGCCTGGCCCGCAATCGGGGCCCATCAATCTGCGGGCCGGCCTCTCAGGCTGGCAGCCTCCTTACTTCCGCACCGGCCCCTGTAGCCCTGCGCCATGTTGCATCGGGGCCAGCACGTTGAAGGGAACCTCTGAGCATGCGCGTGTTGCCGCCGGTTCCACTGCGCATGCGCGGGCCCCGCGGTGACCAGTTCAAGCCAGGATCAGCAAGTGGAGCGGCGTGGACTGCTCCAGTGCCGTGCTGGCCCCCTATAGCGGCCAGAATTGTGGATCCTGAGGCTGCGTTGACGCCGTCGAGAAACGCAGCGTCACTTAGCCTCAGGATCACAGAATCCCACCCCCTGTTCTGACTCTCAGGTGGATGTAAAATATTTCATGGCATTCTCTCAGTTTCCTGGCCCATATTTATCCTCAAACAACAACGACTAAAATAGATTACCTGGTAATTATTACATGATGATTTGCGGAATTTTGCTGTGTGCAAATTAACTACCGTGTTTCCTACATTGTAGCAGTGACTAGATTTCAAAAGCACTTCATTGACTGAAAAGCACATTGATGCATCCTGTGATCATGAAAGTTGTTGGGGGCGATTCTCCCAAATGGCGCCCAAGTGTTCGCGCTGTTGTGAACGCCATCGCGTTTCACGGCGGCACAAACCGGGCCCGGGTACGACCTATTCTCTCCCCCACAGAGGGCCAGCACGGCGCTGGAGCGGTTCATGCTGCTCCAGCCTCCTTTCCCGGCGCCAAGTGGGCGGCACGCCAACACGCGCATGCGCAGTTGGGCTGCGCCAGCCTGTGCATGCGTGGGGGACTTCTTTAGCGCGCCGGCCCCGACTCAACATGGCGTCGGTGTTCAGGGGCCGGCCGTGCAGGGAAGTAGGCCCGGGGGAGGGGGGGGGGGAGAGGCCAGCCCGCCGATCGGTGGACCTGATTGCAGGCCAGACCCCATCAGAGACCCCCCCCCCCCCGGTGAAGGAGCCCCCCTCTCCCCCTCCACAGGCCAGCCCCCGACCGTTTGCGCAGAGTTCCCGCAGGCAGTGAACAGCGCCGGCGGGACTCTGTCGTATCCGTGCCGGCGCAAATGGCGCCGATTCTCCGCACCTCGGAGAATCGCGCGCCGGCGTTGGGGCGTCGTGGCGTGGTTGCGCCGATTCTCCGGCCCGGCACGGGGCTCGGAGAATCGCCCCCGTTATATAAATCCAACTCTTGCTTTTTCTTCAACTTCTCCAGCGACACAGAAAGAATTATATTTTAAATGGAAAGCTACTGGATACTGTGAGGGTTTACAGATTGCAGCTGAGCTCCCCAACATATTTGTGTTTTTGCTTATATTATAGGAGGTTATTGTGGTATCCTCACACTTTTCTCATGGGGAATTTTGTGAAGTAGTGTAAGGAATCATAGGCTGCAAACAGTTTGCAAGTATTGTCCCCTTCCCTTCTAAGTCTACCATTATCAACATCTTCAATAACATACCCCCAGACAGTCTGCTTGCAAGTTACCACTCAATTCCTGATATCAATTTCTTCTCCAAAGTCCTTGAGTGTATTTTAACCTCCCAAATCTGTGACTGTCTCTTCTACAACTCCATGTACAAATACCTCAGAGTTCTATTATAAAATCTCAGTAGGCCCGAGAAGGTGACTCAAAATGGCATTTTATCTTCAGCCAAAGGAAAAGGCTGCAAGGCGGCATCCAGCACATATGTTCCACCTGGGACAGGCGTTCATGCAGGTCCCAATCCAAACCTGCATTTAAGGGTTAAGTCTATGAGCCCCAGTTGATGAGCCTCCACCCATTTGCGCAGAAGTTTGTATTCCATGAGCCCCACGAGACAATCAATTGGGTCATCCTCGTGGGTCTCATCAGGGTTATTACATATGTAGATCTCTCTTCTATCATCTCCAGACTCAACCATTTGAATACTCCCATTCCCATTCTCCAGGTTTTGTAAATTTCAATTCATCCAAAAGTCTGCGACTTTGTGTACTTCATTTGAATTTCATTTCGTGAATACTAAGTTAATTTCTAAGCAGAAAATGCTTCACTTTTTCAGAAATATCTCAACTCAAATAAGTGAAATTGGGCTTGATTGTTCCAATATGTACCCAGTCTGTGTACCTGTTCCTGTATGTTACTTTTATTTATACTCTAACCTTTACGCAGGACATAACGTACAAGTGATCTAGTATAGAAATTCAGTGTTCCACTCCCAATATACGAACATATTATAATATAAACTATATATAATATATATTTTATATCATATATATAATATTTTTATATATATATACATGTACGCACACACATATATAGATATATAATATATTTTTATATATGTACACACACACATATATATTATACACATACACAAATAAGAGTTGACCTGAATCCACAGCAGAGAAACAGGGTTTTCTGCCAACCAGTCGATGTTGGCAGATTTATACTCCATATGAGTCTTCTCAAACTATAACTACCTCTTCCCATCCTGTCCCTGTATCCTTGTTTCCCTTCTCCTTTATGTATGTAATGGGATTGGGAGCCAGAATTGATATTTCGGAACAAATAAGCTGTATTTTTATTAGGTGCAGCTTTTGTGTAACTTGCTTGACCTCCTCCCACCCCAGGCCCCAATGTTCATCAGTCTAGTTTCCTGTTTAGATTGTGCTCAGTTTCCGTGTAAAGACTAAATCAAGCAGCAGTCACATTTATAACTTTAAACTAAGCCACCTTCTACACGAGCAAACAGGTCAACCACAAACTACCTCCAGAATTGATTCAGAAAAGATTGACTTGTATTTGCCTTGAGCTCATTGTCCCATTTATAACACCAATAGCAAAGCAGCAAGGACAGTTGACAAAAGGATCAACTTTTTCAGAAGGAAGTTACAGATCAAGTATTTTTAAAGTGAATAATAGAGGCTCCTGATGTGTATGCAAGTCACTTATTAATCTGAGAAGTTCATGGTCTTCTCTCCATTTTAACATTTGGGTTGACATGCTTGTTTCAGACATGAACTTGACAGCTTTGTCGATTGCCATGAAGAATTAAAACAGCGGCAGGATATTTTATTCTGCAGAGACTTCACCACTTCCCTCACCCCTCCCCCCATTTAGAATCTTTTTCAAAGTCCATCAGTTTGCACAAGTCAGTAATAAATCATTGTGTTTAAAATCTAATTGAGTCCAGTTAGGGACCACATTCCTGAAGCTTGCAATCATTTCTACACACTTGAGGTTCGAGGCAAAGCATGATCACAGAACCTTCTTATTAACCAATGCCGATCTCTTCTTTCCCCCAAAGAAGACTTGCATTTAGAAAACACTTTAGAACCAATTCATTTCTTTACAGCCAGTCGATTTTTGAGCAATCCAGTTTGTACACAGAATGATTCCACAAGCAGCAGTGTGTTAAAACCCAAAGAATATGTTCTAGTGATGTTAGTTGAGGGCTAATGCCCAGGACACTGGGACAAAAATCTCTGTTCCTCTTTAAAAAAGTGCCTTGGTGTTTTTTAACCCTGAGGGTCTAATGGGGCCACGGTTTAATTTTGATGCAAAAGACAACACCTATGACAATGCAGCACTCCCTGTCGTGCACTATCAGCCTCGATTATGTGTTTGAATCTCTGAATCTCTGAAGTGGGCCTATGAACTCAAAATCTTTTGAATGAGGGACAAGTGAGCTACCATGGACACTGCTTTACACTGAGGATGGTGTATTGTTGAGGCTACTGGTAGAAATGAATAAAAATAAAATAAAACCCAAAATTTTTGAAGCTATAATTTTTGAAAATACACAAATTAGCAGATTTCACTTTCATTTTGGGATGTAGCAAGGACAGCATTTAAACCCAATCGTTTCACTGAATGTTTGTGGTAACTGGCTGGCCTCATAATCAGCTCAGGGAATTAGGAATCAACCATAATAAAAGCAGAAAACGCTGGCAAAACTCAGCATGTCTGGCAACATCTATGGATAGAGAAACAGAGTCATAAAATAAAAATAATGGTTTGATGTTAATATTTTGTCGGATAACACTCCTGTAAAATGTGTTGGACCATTCTCCAATGTTTAAGGCTCTGCAGTGAATGTTGGTGTTGTTAGTTATCCTTTGTATGTATTGCGTTCTCAGGCCCTTGCTCAGTATCAGCTCTTTTGTTCAGTAAATGTCCTTCTTTCTCTTTCTTTTTACCAGTAAGTGTATTTGACAAAGAATTTTAGCTTGCATGCATTTGATCTGATGGTGTGATATTTTCCAGCTTTCAAAGAAAACCAGAGAGCTTAGTGAACATCCCACACCATCTCCATTGGACACTCCCATATTTAAAAATAAATTATTAATCTTGGGCATGCAGATTTGTGGCAACAGGAAACTCTTGTCTTTTGGTGGTGAAGGCAGGATACCGGTTAAGAGGCCTGAACTACAGACACACTGGTGAGTTGATGAGCAGATGACAATGGTGAAACAAAAGGAAACAGTCTTAACTAGTTGGGATCAGTTGTTCTTTCACTAGTTTTCTGGGCCCGTTGGAAACACCCGCTTAGGGACCTTGGAAGACCCCGGTTAAATTGTTCCAGAGAATATCACTATGTATGGATTCCTGCCTCTGTTTACATACAGTGCCTGCACCTGTTTATGCAATATTGGAAGCCATCCAGGTACTAGCTCTTGGTAATGTAATCCTCAGCTTGTAAAAAAACATGAACAAGATAAACTCACAGTTCATGTTTGTTAACTTGTAACATCATTAATTCTCCTGCTGACATGTTGCTGCTGAATTGGCTGCAGCAGCAGCAAACACACACGTTGTACTGCCAAGTGAGATAATCTGTGAAATAATTAAGCCTTTTGTGTAGCACATAGCACTAATGGCACATGTAAGATTCATCCAGAGATACTCTGTTCAGTGTCAACCTGGCGCAAGGATGCAGACACCTTTTACAACACAAAAAAGGAAAGGAGGGACAATAACATTTTTTATACCCTCAAGATATCCCAAAGGTCTTTATAGCCAATGAAGTCCTTTTGAGTGGAATCACTGTCATAATGTAGGAAATAAAGTAGACAATTTGCAGGAAGCAAGCTCTCACAATCAGAAAAACTTGCCAGTTCGACTTCCGGTGGCGGCTATGAAGGAGTAAGTCGCCCATTTGGTGGCTCCTGCTCTGGTCAGACTTTTGGACCTTTCCCCCCGATTTTTTAACGGACTTGAATTATAGAACGGATGTCAGTGGCAATTCTCTACTGAATTCCCACTTCGGTCATGGAGTAAAGGACTAGAAGTGTTCATAAGGGCAGAAATAAGAAGACAGAGAAGGCTTGGGCTGTAGGTGCAACAGGGGACAGCATGGCGGAGGGGCGAACCTCTGGTTTGTCGACCCAGCAGTCTATGGAGCAGCTGATGCAAGTCATCCAGGAGGGCGTCGCTACGCAGAAACGGGACTGCTTGGACCCGATAAAAGCATCAATTGAGCGGCTGGAGCTCAGGTTGGACGCCCAGGATCGGGCGATCCAGAAGGTGGAGAAGGTGCTGGCTGAGCAGGAGGAGCATCAAACTGCGGTGGAGCTGGAGGTGGGGATGCTGAGGGACCAGCAAAAGAAGCTTCTGGAGAAGGTGGAGGACCTAGAGAATGGGTCCCGCCGGCAGAACCTAAGAATTGTCGTGCTCCCGGAGGAGTCCGAAGGAGCGGACGCTGGGGCATACGTCGCAGGCATGTTTGAGAAGCTGCTGGGGGAATGGGGCATTCTCCCGGCCCTTGGAGGTGGACAGGGCTCACAGAGCACCTGCGAAGAAGCCGTGAATGGGAGATCCCCCGAGGGCTATGGTGGTGAGATTCCACAGGTTCTCGGATAAGGAGTGTATTCTGCAGTGGGCCAAGCAGACCCGGAGCTGTAAGTGGGACAATAGCATCCTGCGGGTTTACCAAGACCTGAGCGTGGAGGTGGCCAGGAGGAGAGAAGGCTTCAATCAGATCAGGGCGATCCTTTTCAAGAAAAAGGTGAAGTTTGGACTGTTATACCCAGCCCGTCTCTGGGTCACGCATGAGGAGCAGCACTTTTACTTTGAGTCGCCGGAGGACGCGTTGGACTTTGCAAGAAAGAAAGGGCTGCCGAAGGACTGAGAATTTTTGAACTTGGCTGTAACATTCGTGTTTCTGTTTTCTCTGTTTTGTTTCTCTGTTTTTGTAAACTGTTTCTCATTTTGCTTGGAACCAGGAGTGGAGCTGAGTGAGTTAACGTTTTCATTTGCACCACTGGGGAATGGAGGTATGCTAGTTTTGATCTTGGTGTTTTTCGGTTGGGCAATTGTGTGGGGATTGTTTGATGTTGGAGGTTATTTGTATGAGCGGGGCGGGGGGGGGGGGGGAGACAATAGGTGGGAGACTATCTGGCACCAGGAATGGGGGCCACCAAGCTAGCTGGGCGAGCTAGCTCTCGGAAGCGCAGTGGGGGGTGTGCATATGTTTGGTTTAGGAAGGGAATTCGGTTACAGTGTGTTTTGCTGGGGCGGGGTGAATGTTCTGCTGGCGAGGGAGGGATTTGGGCTGAGGGACAGAGAGGAGGTTGGGGGCTGCCTGGGGATGGACCGGTGGAGGCACGGATCACGGGCTGGTGGCGGGCCTAAAAAAAGGGGATGACTGATCGGCAGAGGGGTGGGCAATGAGCCCCCCAACTAGGCTGATCACCTGGAATGGTCGAGGGTTAAATGGGCCGGTCAAAAGGGCACATGTGTTCACGCATCTTAGCGGATTGAAGGTGGACGTGGTGATGTTGCAGGAGACGCGCCTTAAGGTAACGGACCAGGTTAGACTGAGGAAAGGCTGGGTAAGCCAGGTGTTTCATTCGGGACTAGATTTAAAGACTAGAGGGTCGCGATCCTGATCAATAAGCAGGTGGTGTTCGAGGCAGATAGAATAGTCTCGGATGTGGGAGGTCAGTGTATTATGGTCATTGGGAAACTGGAGGGGGTGCAGGTGGTACTGGTGAATGTATATGCACCAAATTGGGATGATGTGGAGTTTATAAAGAGGATGCTGGGGAAGATACCAATCCTGGACTCGCACAGGTTGGTCATGGGAGGGGACTTCAATACAGTTATGGACCCGGGCTTAGACCGGTCAAGCTCAAAAACGGGTAGGGTGCCAGCAATGGCAAAGGAACTAAGAGGGTTCATGGAGCAGATGGGGGGGTGGTTCCATGGAGATTTGGGCAGCGAGGGCGAAGGAGTTCTCCTACTCACACGTGCATAAAGTGTACTCCCGGATTGATTTCTATGTTTTGAGCAGGGTCTTTCTGGCTGGGGTGGTGGACACGGGGTATTCGGCGATTACAATCTCAGACCATGCTCCACGCTGGATTGACCTGCAGATTAGTAAAGACAGTAACCAGTGCCCGCACTGGAGGTTAGATGTGGGACTTTTGGCGGATGAAGGGGTGTGCGAGTGGCTGAGGAAATGTATTCAGAGCTACCTGCAGGTCAATGACACGGGGGAAATTTCGGCAGCGGTGGTGTGGGAAGCACTGAAGGCGGTGGGATGGGGAGAGCTGATCTCGATCCGGGCCCATAGGGAGAAGGTTGACAGGGCAGAGACGAACCGACTGGTAAAGGAGATATTACAGATTGATAGGAGGTATGCGGAGACCACAGAGGCAGGGCTTCTGAGGGAACCGCGGAGGCTGCAGGCAGAGTTTAGTTTGCTGACCACAGGGAGGGCGGTGGAGCAGCTGAGAAAGGCGAGGGGGGCGATTTATGAACATGGAGAGAAGGCCAGCAGAATGCTTGCACAGCAACTTAGGAAGAGGGAGGCAGCTAGGGAGATAGGGAAAGTAAAGGACGGAGATGGGAACCTGGTTGGTGATTCGGTAGGGGTGAATAAGGCGTTCAGAGATTTTTAAAGCAGGCTGTACAGGATGGAACCCCCTATCCCGGAGGGGATGAGGCGCTTCTTGGAGGGGCTGAATTTCCCAACGGTGGATGGAGAGCGGGTAGAAGGGCTGGGGGCCCCAATTGGGCTGGAAGAGATAGTGGAGGGCTTGAAGGCCATGCAGGCGGGTCAGGCCCCCGGTCCAGACGGGTACCCAGTGGAGTTCTATAAAAAGTTTTCAGGGATACTGGGGCCAGTGTTGATGAGGATGTTCAATGAGCAAAGGGAAAGAGGGGTGCTGCCCCCGACAATGTCACAGGCAACCATCTCGCTGATTCTTAAGCGGGCCAAGAACCCGGAGCTGTGTGGGTCCTACAGGCCAATCTCTCTGCTGAATGTGGATGTCAAGTTGCTGGCCAAAATCTTGTCCTCCAGGATTGAGGACTGTGTTCCGGACGTTATTGGGGAGGACCAGACGGGGTTTGTTAAGGGTAGGCAGTTGGTGGCCAATGTAAGAAGGCTGTTGAATGTGATCATGATGCCCCCGGAAGGTAGGGAGGTGGAGGTAGTGATCGCATTGGATGCAGAAAAGGCTTTTGATCAGGTAGAATGGGACTATCTGTGGGAGGTACTGGGACGGTTCGGATTTGGGCAGGGCTTTATTGACTGGGTCAGGTTACCGTATCAGGCGCCTGTGGCAAGTGTACGGACGAATAGGACAACATCGGACTATTTTAGACTGCACCGGGGGACGAGACAGGGAATCCCCCTCTCCCCACTGTTGTTTGCGCTGGCTATAGAGCCGTTGGCAATCGCTCTGAGAACTTCAAGGGGCTGGAGGGTACTGGTCCGGGGGGGTGGAGCACAGGGTTTCGCTCTATGCGGATGATCTGCCTCTGTACGTTTCGGACCCAGTAGAGGGGATGGAGGAAATCATGAAGATTTTGGGGGAATTCGGCCGGTTTTCAGGGTATAAGCTAAACAAGGATAAGAGTGAGATGTTTGTGGGTCAGGCGAGGGGATAGGAGGGGCGACTGGGGGAGCTGCCGTTTAGCTCAGTAGGGGGTAGTTTTAGGTACCTGGGCATCCAAGTGTCGCAGGAATGGGACCAGCTGCATAAATTGAATCTGGCCCGGCTAGTGGACCAAATGAAGGACGATTTCTGGAGATGGGAGGCGCTCCCATTGTCGGGAGGGTACAAACGGTAAAAATGACGGTCCTCCCCAGGTTCCTATTTGTATTTCAATGTCTCCCCATTTTTATTCCGCGGTCCTTTTTTAAGCGGGTCAACAGGGTGATCACGGGCTTCATCTGGGCGGGTAAGACCCCACGGGTAAGGAAGGTAATGCTCGAGCGGAGCCGGGGAGAGGGCGGGCTGGCGCTGCCAAATTTTAGCAACTATTACTGGGCGGCGAATATAGCCATGAGCAGGAAGTGGGTGGTGGGGGAGGGGTCGGCCTGGGTGCGGATGGAGGCGGCTTCTTGTAAGGGCACCAGTCTGAGGGCGTTGGTAACTGCGCCTCTGTCGTTCCCGCCGGCATGGTGCTCCACCAGTCCAGTGGTGGTGGCAGCCCTGAGAGTCTCGGGGCAATGGAGGCGGCATGTGGCAGCAGTGGGAGCATCGGTCTGGGCCCCAGTCTGTAATAATCACCGGTTTACCCCGGGAAGTATGTTAGGGGGGTTCCGGGTAAGGTGGAGTGCAGGGATTGAGAGGATGGGGGATATGTTAATAGAGGGGAGCTTTCCGAGTATGTGGGAGATGGAGGAAAAGTTTGGGTTGGCGAGGGGAAACAAATTCAGGTATTTGCATGTGCAGGACTTCCTTTGTAAACAGGTGGCAACCTTCCCGCTCATACAGCTGAGGGGGATTCAGGACGGGGTAATTTCCAGAGGGTGGGTAGGGGAGGGGAACATTTCGGACATCTATAAGAAGCTTATGTGGTTGGAGGAGATGCAGACCGAGGAGCTGAAGCGTAAGTGGGAGGATGAGCTGGGAGGAGAGATAGAGGATTGTCCATGGGCTGACGCATTGAGTAGAGTCAACGCATCCGCAACATGTGCCAGGCTCAGCCTGATACAATTTAAGGTTGTGCACCGACCGGGCTCTCATGACAGTGGCCCGGATGAGCAGATTCTTTGGGGTGGAGGACAGGTGCACAAAATGCACGGGAGGACCAGCGAACCATGTCCACATGTTTTGGACATGTCAAAGCTTCGGGGATTTTGGCAGGGGTTTGTGGACATCATGTCCAAGGTTTTAAAAACAAGGGTGGCGCTGCGTCCAGAGGTGGCGATTTTCGGGGTGTCGGAAGATCCGGGAATCCAGGAGGAGAAAGAGGCAGATGTTTTGGCCTTTGCTTCCCTGGTATCCCGGAGACGCATACTATTAGCTTGGTGGGACTCAAAGCCCCCGAAGTCGGAGACCTGGCTATCGGACATGGCTAGCTTTCCCTGTATGGAGAAAATTAAATTCGCTTTGAGAGGTTCACTGTTCGGGTTCGCCCGGAGGTGGCAACCGTTCGTCAACTTCCTTGCGGAAAATTAATCGTCAGCACACGTGGGGGGGGGGTAGTTTAGGTTAGAGTAGGGGGTTAATAAGGGTGGGACCTGTACGAATGGTAAACGGTTTTTGCACTATGTTTATGGTTTCATGTATCTTGTCTATTTTGTTGTTGTTTCTATACCAAAAATACCTCAATAAAATGTTTATTAAAAAAAAAGAAAAACTTGCCAGTTCCCTTTCAAAATAGTGCCGTGGAATCTTTTATGTCCACCTGCAGGTCAACCTCACCTGAGGTGTGATGATCCTCAGGTTAAATCACTATCAGTTAGCTCTCCCCCTCAAAGGGGAAAGCAGTCCATAGTCATCTGGGACTATGACGACTTTACTTACTTACTTACTCTCTCAGTGTTGCACCACCTGAGTGTTGGCCTAGATTTTGTGTTCAGGATTCTGGGGCGTCATTCTCCGACCCCCCGCCAGGTCGGAGAATGGCGTTGGCCGCCGTGAATCCCGCCCCCGCCCCCGCCGAAGTCTCCGCTCCCGGAGATTGGGCGGGGGCGGGAATCCAGCCGCGCCGGTTGGCGGGACCCCCCGCTGGATTCTCCGGCCCGGATGGGCCGAAGTCCCGCCCAGGAATTGCCTGTCCCGCCGACGTAAATCAAACCTGGTATTTACCGGCGGGACCAGGCGGCGTGGGCGGGCTCCGGGGTCCTGGGGGGGGGCGCGGGGCGATCTGACCCCGGGGGGTGCCCCCACGGTGGCCTGGCCCGCGATCGGGGCCCACCGATCCGCGGGCGGGCCTGTGCCGTGGGGGCACTCCTTCCCTTCCGCCTCCGCTACGGTCTCCACCATGGCGGAGGCGGAAGAGACTCTCCCCACTGCGCATGCGCGGGAAACTGACAGCGGCCGCTGACGCTACCACACATGCGCTGGGAAACTGACAGCGGCCGCTGACGCTCCCGCGCATGCGCTGGGAAACTGACAGCGGCCGCCGACGCTCCCGCGCATGCGCCGCATTTCCGCGCCAGCTGGCGGGGCAACAAACGCCATTTCCGCCAGCTGGCGGGGCGGAAATCCCTCCGGCGTCGGCCTAGCCCCTCAATGTTGGGGCTAGGCCGCCAAAGATGCGGAGACTTCCGCACCTTTGGGCCGGCGCGATGCCCTTCTGATTGGCGCCGGCTTTGGCGCCAGTCGGCGGGCATCCCGCCGTTGGGGGAGAATTTCGCCCCTGGAGTGGGATTTGAACCCACAATTTCCTGACTCAGACACCAGTGAGTCACAGATGACAGTGAAATAAGGGGCGGGATTCTCTGCCCCGCCGTGCCACATTTCTGCCCCGACCCGCCAGCGGGATTCTCTGTTGCGCCGGCCGGTCAAGGGATTTCCCATTGTGGGGCAGCCCCACGCCATCGGCAAACCCCCTGGTGCCGGCAAAACAGAGAATATGCCGGCGGAGAATCCCGCCCAAGGTGTTTTGTACCAAGTGTTAAAGAAGAAGGAAACCATCTATATGACACCTTGTTTTAGTTCTCTTACAGGATATGAGTGTTTCTGGCTAGGCCAGAATTTTTATTGCCCATCCATAATTGCCCTCAAGAAGGTGGTGGTGAGCTGCCTTCTTGAACCGATGAAGTCCATGTGGGGTAGGTACATCCCAGTGCTGTTAAAAGGGAGTTCCAGGATTTTGACCCAGTGACAATGAAAGAACGGTGATATAGTTCCAAGTTCAGGGTGGTGTGTGGCTTGGTAGAGAACCTGCAGCTGCTGGTGTTCCCATACATCTGCTTGATGATTATTTCATTGGCAAATAAAGTGAGGCAGAATAAGAGTTGCGTGATATTGCAGAGGTAACATCACCCAATGCTTGGTTTGCATTCCATCAGGAACTTAGTTCCAGGTCTCATTACATACTTAATGCAAACATGAACAAAAGAGCTGAATTTCTAGTTCAAAGAACCCCAGTTAAATTAAAATCAATGGGAATTGGCACTTGCTCATTGGAGTTATACCCAGCATAATAGAGGATGTTTGGGATTGTTGGAGTCCAATCCCAGGCCCTGGACATCACGGAAGAATCTCCTCTGTGGGTGTCCTAGGCCCAAATTATCAGTTGCTTTGTCAATTACCAACCTGCTGTCATACAATCAAAAGTGTGGATTATTGTTGATGATTGCACAGTATTGTTCCATTCATAACTCCTCAGATACTGAAGCAGTCCATATCCGCATGCAGCAGGATCTAGACAACGTTCGGGCATGGGCTAATAAGTGGTCAGTAACATACTTGCCACAAAATTGCAAGGCAATGATCATCTACAACATGGAAATATTTAACCAGCTCTTCCTGACATTTAGTAGCATCCATTGCTGAATTCCCCTGTCATTAACATCCTGGAGATCCCCATTGACTACAAATGTAAGTAGATCAGCTACACAAATACTGGGGCTACAAGAGGAGATCAGAGGTTGGGTAGTCTGCAACAGGTGATCCACCTCCAAATTTCCCAAAGCCTTTCCATATTTAGAAATTAAACACAGAAGCGTGATTGCCTGGATAAGTGCATCTCAGGGGCCCCACGGTAGCACAGTAGGGGTGGCACGGTAGCACAGCAGGGGTGGCACGGTAGCACTGTTGCTTCACAGCTATGGGGTCCCAGGTTCGATTCCCAGCTTAAGTCACTGTCTGTGCAGAGTCTGCATGTTCTTCCTGTGTCTACGTGGGTTTCCTCCGGGTGCTCTGGTTTCCTCCCATAGTCCAAAGATGTACAGTTAAATGGATTGGCCTTGCTAAATTGCCCTTCGTGTCCAAAAAAAGGTTAGGTGGGGTTACTGGGTTACGGGGATAGGATGAAGGTGTGGGCTTAAGTGCAATGCTCTTTTTAAGGGTCGGTACAGACTCGATGGGCCGAATGACCTCCTTCTGCACTGTAAATTCTATGATTGTCAACAACAGTAAAGAAGCTAATTGCCATCCAGGGCAAAGCAGCCCCTTTGATCAGCACCCTATCCACCATCTTAACCATTCACTTCTTCCACTACCAGCACACCGTTGAAGCACAATGTACTATCTACAAATGCACTGCACCAACTTGCCAAAGCCTTTTCGATAGCACCTTCCAAATTCGCAACCTCTACTACCTAGGATAAGTGCAACAAGAACATGGGAACATCATCACCTGCAAGGCACCTTCAAGTAGCGCATCATCCTGATTTGGTCTAAACCACCATTCTTTCATTGTAACTGGATCAAAGTCCTGGCACTCTTTTCCTAACAGCACTGTGGGTGTTCCTACATCTTAGGCAGTTCAAGAAGGAGGCTCACCTATAAATGGGCAATACATGTTGGCTGTACCTGTAATGGTCACTGTTGTGGGCAGCACGGTAGCACAAGTGGGGAGCACTGTGGCTTCACAGCGCCAGGGTCCCAGGTTCGATTCCCCGCTGAGTCGCTGTCTGTGCGGAGTATGCACGTTCTCCTCGTGTCTGGGTGGGTTTCCTCCGGGTGCTCTGGTTTCCTCCCATAGTCCAAAGACATACAGGTTATGTGGATTGGCCATGCTAAATTGCCCTTAGTGTCCAAAAAGGTTGGGAGGGGTTATTGGGTTATGGGGATAGGGTGGAAGTGAGGGCTTAAATGGGTCAGTGCAGACTCGATGGGCCGAATGGCCTCCTTCTGCACTGTATGTTCTATGTACTCTATGTCACATGTGTCAATGAATAAAAATAAAGGTGGAAGTAGATTGTTTCGTGCTGGTGTGGATCAGAAGCTCATCTTGGGGTGAAATATGGCATCAAGGTTGGGAACAGTCTGGTTAAGTCTTTAATAGTTGCCATGGCAAGAGATGGAGTCAGTGGTTAGCGAACCTGATTTTATGATAGTAACTGATGCCATTGGTTTCAGTCTTCCCACAATTTAATTAGAGGAAATTTCTGCTCCTCCAGTGCCAGATGCCGAATAAGCAGTCCAACAGTTTAGAGTCAGTGAAGGTGCCAAATGGAGGTGGTGGTGAGGTAGAGATAGGTATCCTCAGCATATACATGGAAATGGACAATACGTTTTGTGATGATGTTTGCTGAAAAACAGTATGTTAATGAGAAATTGGAGCGGGTCAAAGGCAGATCTTTTGGGGTATGTGAGGCAACAGTGTAAGACTGAGTTGAGAAGCCATTGCAGGTGACTTTGACTGCCTAGATAAGAGTTGAACCAGGTATATGCAGTCCCACACAGTGAGCTGACAGTCATCAGTAACCATCATCATTCTGAGAACTGAGTTATGCTTCACAGTATAAAGTATGGAAATCGTTTTATGACTGTTATAACCTGCCTACTTACCATTGGCTGGGGACTAATGACTATCCCACAATCCTGTGGGAGTATGAGCTTCCCCAATGAGGGGGGCAGAGAAACCACTAGTAAACTCCATGTATAAATAAGCTGGCCAGTTCAGGAACCAGCAGGAAGAAGTATGTAGCAAGGGAAGTTACTGCTACTGTTATGTATATATGTTATAGTAAATAAATGTTATTACTTTGTATCCTTAAAACTCGTGCTGGATTCTTCGTGGCCCTTACAAAACTGGCGACGAAGGTAAAAGTGAATAGCTGTCTACACTGCTGAAGCCACCTCCCTGGATTTTTGTTGGATACAGGTTGGAAGTTGTTTTCTATTATACCATGCCTCTGTACGGACTTTTGGATGTTTTTGATGCTGCGCTGGAAAGCTGGAACCAGTACACACAACGGATGCGTTACTATTTCCGGGCAAACAATATCACCGAAAACGAGCGCCAGGTGGTCATATTGCTCACCGCCTGTGGCCCGCATACGTTTGGGGTGATTAGGAGCCTTACGTACCCAGCTGCGCCGGACACCAAAACGTTTGATGAACTTGTAAATATAGTGGGGCAACACTTTAACCCAACCCCGTCCACGATAGTCCAGCGTTACCGGTTTAATACCGCTGAGAGGACCCCTGGAGAATCCCTTGCCGATTTTCTATCCAGGCTACGCAGGATTGCGGAGTACTGTAACTATGGTGAGACCTTGTCAGAAATGTTACGCGACCATTTGGTTTGCGGTATTAACAATGCAGCCACCCAGAGAAAGTTGTTAGCGGAGCCAACATTGACTTTTCAACAGGCCATTCAAATAGTCTTGTCCCGAGAGAGCGCAGAGCGAGGAGTACAGGAGCTACAGGGAATGGAAGTGCATGCCTTGGGGCGCAACCCCTTCCGTCCGAAAACGTCCCCCCGCACTCCTGCGGTACCTTGGGCGAGGCAACGTCCGGACCGACGCCAGTGGCCATTGGACATTCCTCCCCGAAGGGAGCCTTCTCCAGAGCCAATGGATGAGGAGCCATGTCCGTGTCAGACTTGTAGGCGCCGACCCCGTCGCGGACGGCGGTCCTGGGGACGCCAGAGGCGCCGTCGTTCCGACCGAAACTGGGACCAGCCCAGGGGCCGTAACTGGGACCAGCTCAGAGGCCGTACCTTCCATGTGGATGAACCTGCGGCGACTACTTCTGAGGACGTGGAGACGGAAGACGACTGCCTGCAGCTGCATTGTGTGGCAGATCCCCGTGTGGCCCCCATTAAGGTGACAGTACGGGTCAATGGCCACCCGCTTGAGATGGAGTTGGATACTGGCGCAGCGGTCTCCGTGATCGCCCAGAGGACATTCGACCGCATCAAGCAGGGTATACAGACCCTTACATTAACCGACTCACAGGTCAGGTTGGCCACCTACACGGGGGAACCACTGGACATTGCAGGAACTACAATGACCCCTGTTGTCTATGGACGCCAGGAGGGGCGTTTCCCACTTATCGTGGTGCGCGGCCATGGGCCCAGCCTGTTGGGTCGGGACTGGTTGCGCCATTTGCGGTTGCAATGGCAGCACATCCTCCAAACAGTTTCTGAAGGGTTGACTGAGGTGCTAGGACGATACCCAGATGTATTCCAGCCTGGTTTGGGGAAAATAAAAGGGGCCGTAGCCCATATCCAAGTTGAACCAGGAGCCACGCCACACTATTTCTGGGCGCGCCCAGTGCCTTACACCTTGCTCGAGAAGGTAGAAGGGGAGCTCACTCGTTTGGAGAGTTTGGGTATTATCAGGCCGGTCCGTTTTGCTGACTGGGCAGCACCAATTGTACCTGTAATGAAGCCAGATGCCACAGTTCGCTTGTGTGGCGACTATAAACTTACAGTGAATACAATTTCCCGACTCGACCGATATCCAATGCCTCGCAGAGAGGATCTCTACGCGAAACTTGCAGGTGGACTCTCGTTCACAAAATTAGATATGAGTCACGCCTACCTGCAGTTGGAGCTGGACCCTGCCTCCCGACCATATGTAACGATTAATACACACCGGGGCCTGTATGAATATACACGGTTGCCCTTTGGAGTATCCTCTGCCTGCACAATTTTTCAACGTGTTATGGACGGCATTTTGAGAGGTTTACCACGTGTGGCTGTTTACCTAGATGACGTTTTGATTACAGGGACGTCGGAGCAAGAACATTTGGAAAATCTGGAGGCTGTCCTTAGACGCCTTTCGGAGGCTGGAGTCCGTTTATGTTGCACAAAGTGCGTATTTCAGGCAAAGGAAGTAGTCTACCTAGGTTATCGGGTGGACCGCGAAGGTCTGCTCCCCGTCGCAGAGAAGGTGCGTGCAATTCAACATGCCCCCGCCCCGACTGACACTTCGCATCTTCGTTCTTTTCTCGGTCTCGTAAACTATTACGGGAAGTTCCTCCCCAATCTGGCAACTACGCTGGCCCCTTTGCACCTTCTGCGAAAGAAAAATCACACCTGGGTTTGGGGTCAGCCGCAAGAAACCGCTTTCCGGCGGGTAAAGCAACAATTGTCGTCGTCTGGGTTACTAACCCACTATGATCCTGGAAAGCCTTTGCTCGTCACATGTGATGCATCCCCGTATGGTATTGGGGCCGTCCTGTCCCACAAGATGGAGAACGGGGCCGAGCGACCGATAGCTTTCGCCTCCCGCACATTGACTGCAGCGGAGAAAAAGTACGCGCAGATCGAGAAGGAGGGCCTGGCAGTGGTTTTTGCGGTGAAACGCTTCCACCAGTACGTGTACGGCCGCCATGTCACTGTCGTGACTGATCATATGCCCCTGCTGGGACTTTTCAGAGAGGATAAGCCAATACCGCCCATTGCTTCTGCACGGATCCAGCGCTGGGTTTTGTTGCTTGCTGCATACGAGTATTCTCTGGAGCACAAACCAGGTACGCAGATCGCAAATGCCAACGCACTGAGCCGATTGCCTTTATCGACCGGCCCCATGTCGACCCCCATGACCGGTGAGGTGGTTGCAACCCTAAATTTTATGGACACCTTGCCTGTCACGGCATCACAGATCCGTGAGTGGACCCAGACGGAGCCAGCCCTGTCAAAGGTTCGGCACATAGTCCTGTATGGTGGGCAGCAAAGACAGCTCCCAGGCGAGTTGCGGGCATTTTCCTCCAAGCTGTCAGAATTCAGCGTGGAACACGGCATCCTCTTGTGGGGGATGCGTGTGGTTGTCCCGGAAAAAGGCCAGGAGCTGATACTATCAGACTTGCACAATGGACATCCAGGCGTGACCAAAATGAAAATGTTGGCCCGGAGTTATGTCTGGTGGCCAGGCCTCGACACCGACATTGAGAAGGTGGCCCAAAACTGCTCCATTTGCCAGGAGCATCAGAAGCTTCCGCCGGCCGCGCCCCTACATCACTGGGAATGGCCAGGGCGGCCTTGGGTACGCTTGCATGCAGATTTCGCAGGCCCTTTTCAAGGATCCATGTTCCTTCTACTAATTGACGCCCAGTCCAAATGACTAGAGGTGCATAAGATGCAGGGGACAACATCCTGCGCAACAATTGAAAAGATGCGTTTATCGTTTAGTACGCATGGCCTCCCCGAGGTGCTGGTCACGGATAATGGCACTCCATTCACGAGTGAGAAGTTTGCTAGGTTCACAAAGATGAACGGCATCTGCCATATCCGCACTGCCCCTTACCACCCAGCTTCAAATGGGTTGGCAGAGGACAACATCCTGCGCAACAATTGAAAAGATGCGTTTATCGTTTAGTACGCATGGCCTCCCCGAGGTGCTGGTCACGGATAATGGCACTCCATTCACGAGTGAGAAGTTTGCTAGGTTCACAAAGATGAACGGCATCTGCCATGTCCGCACTGCCCCTTACCACCCAGCTTCAAATGGGTTGGCAGAGCGCGGACATTCAAAAGAGGCCTAAAGAAGCAGTCTTCTGGATCAATGGACACGAGACTGGCTCGCTTTTTGTTTACGTACAGGACCACCCCCCATGCAGTGACTGCGGTAGCTCCCGCAGAACTCCTAATGGGCCGGAGACCTCGCACCCGCCTTAGTATGGTTTTCCCGGACATTGGCGCAAAAGTACGCCGCACACAAGAACGGCAGGGACAGGGATTTTCTCGGCATCGTCCGATTCGGCAGTTTGCGCCCGGTGACCCAGTGTTCGTTCGGAATTTTGCTGGTGGTGCCCAATGGGTTCCTGGTGTAATCTTTCACCAAACGGGCCCTATATCTTACCAAGTGCAAGCCCAGGGTCGTCTCCAGTGAAAACATGTAGACCACGTTCGGTCCAGAAGATCATCCCCTCAAAAGATTCCCCGCCCCCGGAGCTCATTTCAACAGCCGCAGAGACCAGAGACAAGGGAAGGTAGTCCTCAAAATCTTCCACTGGTGCCTCACTCGAAGCCTGCGCAGGTCGTTACGGGACCGAATGGAGATAGAGACGCTGACATGACGGAGGCAGCAGACTCTGACTCCGAGATGGAGACACAGGGATGCATCAGAGGGGGAATCCTCGGGTCCACGGGCCGTGGATGTACAACCGCGCCGTTCATCACGGAAGCGCCGGTCTCCGTCTCATTACACGCCGCCTGATCCAGCGCCGCATGCAAATGGCGTCCGGCCTGCGGCCAAACGAGTCCGACGCCCTCCTTCGCCAGGGTCTTCGGTGGATTCCTTGGACTTTGGGGGGGAGGGATGTTATAACCTGCCTACTTACCATTGGCTGGGGACTAATGACTATCCCACAATCCTGTGGGAGTATGAGCTTCCCCAATGAGGGGGGCGGAGAAACCACTAGTAAACTCCATGTATAAATAAGCTGGCCAGTTCAGGAACCAGCAGGAAGGAGTATGTAGCAAGGGAAGTTACTGCTACTGTTATGTATATATGTTATAGTAAATAAATGTTATTACTTTGTATTCTTAAAACCCATGCTGGATTCTTCGTGGCCCTTACAAAAATGACATCAGACTCTATGGTAGAAAACACAAACAATGTTTTACTATGTTAGGAAACACCTGTATATACAACACATGCACCACTTACTTATGGTATGGGTGGTCGGATGGTTCCAGTGATTCAGTGTTTGAATCTTTAGATGACTGAGTTAAAGTTCCAAATTGTCTTAGTTGTCTGCTTTAACAGTAAAAGAAAGCCCTAAAGGGAAAGTGTTTTCATAACAAGAGAATGGTTATATCCCTCAATGTATCTGCAAATTGCAGTTTCAGATATGTGCAGAAATATTTTATTTTAAATGTGTGGAAATAGCAGAGATCACAATATCATATTCATCACTGTTCATTCTTTCACTTTGAATATGAATATCATGTACACAGAATATCAGCACATTTTTTCATTGAGTTCTTTGGAGATGATGAGACCTATTTGTGCTTGGAATTGAGCTTCTACAGAATGTCCAGTGGATCTTAGACACACTAGACTGGAAGTATGGGTCTCACAGTAGGAGGGTTTTGTTTTTTGCCCTGTTTCCAGCAAGTTATTACAACTTCTGGATGTCAGTTTAATGTTGTTTCAGAATACCTTTTAAGGAGTTTTTAAGAATCCAATTTTAGCTCCGTTCAAGTGGTAGGTTTTGAATGAGTTAAAATCTCATTGATCCCTGTTGCTGATCATCATAAAATCACAGTATTCAAATATCATAAACTGCCAATTCTAAGGTGTATCAATTGATTGTAAGTGCAAGGCATGGTTCATAGCTAACTCAGAAGATTGTGGGTTCAAACCCCACTTCAGAGATCTGTGTACAAATTCCACTGTCAGTGCAATACTGAGGGAGTGAAACTGAGGCCATGTCTGCCTACTCAGTTGGACTTAAAATATTCCAAGAAGGTTGAGGCGTGATCTGATTGAAGGATTCATTAGGATGGATAAAGAGAAACTGTTTCTGCCGTGGATTGATCCAGAACAAGGGGAACACAATCTGGAAATAAATCAAAATCCAAAAGGGCAATGGTAATCGGAAGCAGCTACACCCTATAAGGTTTGGGATCAATTGAATCTTTCAAAACTGAGTTTGATAGAGTTTTGTTAGATAAGGATATCAAGTGATATGGAGTGAAGGCGAGTACTTTGAGGTATATATCAGCCATGAATTAATTATAATAATTGCTTATTATTATTATAAATTCAATGACATAACAGGATTGAGGGGCTGAATGGCCTACTCCTGTTTCTAATAATTTGTCCATTGAGCACTCAAGTTGGTGTGGTCATGTAACTGGAGCTTTTCATTCAGATTCTCTGGAATAGTCTGTTTAGATAATCCGCAAAGGAAGAGGAGACCCTGGTGTGTAATTGCCACTCCCACAATATGCCTGCTCCTATCTTGAGTTTTGTGAACAATATGCAAGTGAAATGGGTGGGATTTCCCAGTCCTTCCCGCTGGCAGGATCTTCCGGTCCCACCAAAGGCGATCACCCAGCAGAAAGTTCCCCAGTGGTGGGATGGGCGTGACTTGCAACATTGGCAGGACTCAATGGTGAGCCACCTCTGCTACCTTTAAACACGTCAGTGGGGGGGGGGGTAAATCCCGCCCAATATCTATCCCACCTTTGTTCCTGTGAACCTACCATCCAAATTTCATGTTGCTGCACATGTGAAACCATTCTGCAAACTATCTATAACCCAAGGCAGAGTTAAATTATCTGCAATTTCGCCTTCACTATCATAGTCACCAGACTATGTAATTCTGTATAACTGTACCAAAGAGGTGCTACATGTGAAACCTTGACCAGGGAATAGAAAGGAAAATGAAGTTCTAAAGTTATAGATTTGTAATGACAGTAACGACTGGGGAGGCAGTGGCATAGTAGTACTGTGGCTGGACTATTGGCGCTGGTCTAGTAATCCAGAGACCCAGGGTAATGAACTGGGGACCTGGGTTTGAATCCCACTACGGCAGGTGGTGGAATTTAAACTCAATAAAAAATATCTGGAATTAAAAGTCTAATGATGACCATGAAACCATTGTCGATTGTCGTAAAAATCTATCTGGTACACTAATGCCCTTTAGGGAAGGAAATCTGCCACCCTCACATTCCCTGGTCTGGCCTACATGTAACTCCCAGACCCACAGCAATGTGGTTGACTCTTAAATGCCCACGGAAATGGCCTAGCAAGTCACTCAGTTGCATTCAACTGCTACAAAACATGAAAAAGGAATGAAACTTGATGGACCACCCGACATCGACCCAGAAACCAGAAATGACAATGGCAAACCCAGCCCTTTCGACCCTGCAAAACTCTTCCTTACTAACAAATGTGCGAAGGTTAGGAGAGCTGTCTCACAGACTAGTCAAACAACAGCCTGACATAGTCATACTCAGAGAATCATACCTTACAGACAATGGCCTAAGCACCACTATCACCATTCCTGGGTATGTGCTGTCTCACCGGCAAGACAGACCCAGTAGAGGTGGCGGCACAATGATGTACAGTAGGGAGGGAGTTGCCCTGCAAATCTTCAACATCGACTCTCATGGTTTCAGGTTAAACATGGGTAAGGAAACCTCCTGCTGATTACCACATACTGTCCACCATCAGTTGATGACTCAGTACTCCTCCATGTTGAACGCCACTTGGAGGAAGCATTCAGGGTGGGAAGGGCATAGAATCATAGAATTTACAGTGTAGAAGGAAGCCATTCGGCCCATCAAGTCTGCACGGCCCTTGGAAAGAGCACCCCACTTAAGCCCATGCCTCCACCCTATCCCCATAACCCAGTAACTCCATATAATGAAAAAATGAAAAATGAAATGAAAATCGCTTCTTGTCACAAGTAGGCTTCAAATGAAGTTACTGTGAAAAGCCCCTAGTCGCCACATTCCAGCGCCTGTTCGGGGAGGCTGGTACGGGAATCTGTTACGGAACCTTTTTTTGGACACTACGGGGCAATTTAGCATGGTCAATCCACATAACCTGCACATCTTTGGACTGTGGGAGGAAACCAGAACACCCGGAGGAAACCCATGCAGATACAGGGAGAAAGTGCAAACTCCACACAGTCACCCGTGGCAGGAATTGAACCCAGTTCTCTGGAGCTGTGAGGCAACAGTGCTAACCATTGTGCCACCGTGCCGCCTGCGGGGGATTTCAATGTCCATCACAAAAATTGGTTTGGTAGTCCCACCACAGACTGAGCTGGCCGGGTCCTAAAGGACATAGCTGATAGACTGGGACTGCAGCAGGTGGTGAGGGAACCAACAAGAGGGGAAAACATAATTAAAGAGCAACTAGGGATGGACAATAAATGTTGGCCTAACCAGCAATGCCCACATCCCGTAAATTCATTTTTAAAAAGAGCTCCATATAGATTAATTGTGGGCCGCACAAACTCAAAGCTCCACAAACTCACAGTTCCACATACTCAAAGTTCTTACAACCAAAGGGTATTTCGAACGACTCTGAAAATATCTGGCAGAGTAACATTGAGATTGAAAGCCCACATCCCAGTATTCACATTATAATAGCAAAGGACAGTAACTGGGGTTTGTATTTGTGTTTGTGTAGGCAGTAAGAGTTCCGAACCTAAGCTATACTACTTGGGGGAGATGCAGAATGAAAATAAAAGATATGGCTGAACAGTCGCGCAGCGCCTTTTTTGGGCAACTAGGAAAAGGCAATAAATGTCCATCTTCTGCCAGTGATGGCCAGATCCGGAGAATGAAAAAAATGACATTGCTCTACTAAGGTTCAAGGAAAGGTTGTTGTACTTTAATCAATGGGACTAACACGTGAAACAGCTCAATGCCACAACTCGTAACAACTGGTTGAGATAGCCATCCAAGCTTTTGCTACTGGCAATGCCCAGGAAGCCAAGTGTAGCAAGGAGCAGTAAATCAGTGCCGGCAACCATGTTGTCTTCTATGGTTCCGACTGCCAGAATGCCAATAAAAATAAAAGTAAATCAAGAATGCTCAGCATTTGATGTGAAACACGTGGATATATTGCAACAAACTGAACTGTTTCTTTCTGTCAGCAAAAACAGTGAATTTACATTTCCTCACATACCAGGGGCGAAATTCTCCGGAAACGGCGCGATGTCCGCCGACTGGCGCCCAAAACGGCGCAAATCAGACGGGCATCGCGCCACCCCAAAGGTGCGGAATGCTCCGCATCTTTGGGGGCCGAGCCCCAACATTGAGGGGCTAGGTCGGCGCCGGACGAATTTCCGCCCCGCCAGCTGGCGGAAAAGGCCTTTGGTGCCCCGCCAGCTGGCGCGGAAATGACATCTCCGGGCGGCGCATGCGCGGGAGCGTCAGCGGCCGCTGACAGCATTCCCGCGCATGCACAGTGGAGGGAGTCTCTTCCGCCTCCGCCATGGTGGAGACCATGGCGGAGGCGGAAGGGAAAGAGTGCCCCCACGGCACAGGCCCGCCCGCGGATCGGTGGGCCCCGATCGCGGGCCAGGCTACCGTGGGGGCACCCCCTGGGGCCAGATCGCCCCGCGCCCCCCCCAGGACCCCGGAGCCCGCCCGCGCCGCCTTGTCCCGCCGGAGAATCGAGCAGGGGGCCAATCGAGCAGCCCGCCAACCGGCACAACGCGATTCCTGCCCCCACCAAATATCTGGTGCCGGAGACTTCGGCAACCGGCGGGGGCGGGATTCACGCCAGCCCCCGGCGATTCTCCGACCCGGCGGGGGGTCGGAGAATTTCGCCCCAGAACTCTGTGCAATCTGGAGCGAAATTCTCCATCCCGCCCCGCCACATTTCTGCTCCGACCCGCTGGCGGGATGCTCCGTTACACCGGCCGGTCAATGGGGTTTCCCATTGTGGGGCAGCCCCACGCCATCGGGAAACCCCCGGTCGCCGGCAAAATGGAGACTCCCGCCGGCGGAGAATGACGCCCCTGGTATCTTAAAAATGTTTGCACAGTTGGTCGTGCCCTAAACTCGGGGGGTCGTGCGCTAAACTCAGGAGGGGTCATGCCCTAAATTCAGGGGGGGTCGTGCCCTAAACTCGGGGGGTCGTGCCCTAAACTCAGGAGGGGTCATGCCCTAAACTCAGGGGGGGTCGTGCCCTAAACTCAGGGGGGGTCGTGCCCTAAACTCAGGGGGGTCGTGCCCTAAACTCAGGGGGCAAGTGTGCTAGATGCGCCGGAGGGCCGGCTAACCATGTACACATGTTCTGTTTGTGCCCTAAACTCAGGGGGTATTGGCAGGGATTTGCAGATGTCATGTCCCGGGTATTGAAAACTGGGGTGGTAATGAGCCCTGAGGTGGCAATCTTTGGGGTTTCGGAGGACCCGGGAGTCCAGGAAGAGAGAGAGGCCGACGTTCTGGCCTTTGCTTCCCTGGTAGTCCGGCGACTAATACTGTTAGCATGGAGGGACTCAAAGCCCCCGAGGGCTGAGGTATTGCTATCGGACATGGCGAGCTTTCTTGGCCTAGAGAAAGTCAAGTTCGCCGTGAGGGGTTCGCTATTAGGGTTCGCCCGAAGGTGGCAGCCATTCATTGACTTCTTCGCAGAGGGGTAAGTGTCAGTGGGGTGGAGGGGGGAGGGGCTAGGGTACAGTAGAGTACAGTAGGGGGATATTGAGGCAGGTCCTTGCGTGAACAGAGCCGTGGTTTGCACTATGTTTAATTTGTGTCTTGACTTTTTCTTTGTACTTTTGTCACTTTTTCTTTATGCCTAAAATACCTCAATAAAATTGTTTAAAAAAATGTTTGCACAGTTTATGCTCCAACCGAATGCAGAAATCTCTTCTCACATGAATGATTTAGGTGGTCCTGAAGTTTGAATAGCCTTAACCATTGTAGATGCTTTTTGGAAACCTTTAATTTTGTTTGAATATGGAGAACAGGCAAAAGGGTCATCCATCATTTTTGTTTCAAAGCGCTATGTAAATGGAAGTTAAAAAAAAAATAATGGTATGAACAAATAACGAGGTGAAATATTTGGACTTTATTTATATTATGGTGCTGCGTGGTTTTAGTGGCAAAACTTTGCTAACTATTTTTCCCCTCTGCTGCAAAGTCCTAACTTAAGTTCAAGATTGTTTGCCAGACTTGGTTCACTGACTTCTCGTGGCTCCTCCAAAGTTGCTATCATCTCTAAGTATGCTTGGATGGTGGGTCTTCCGGCGGTGACATGTAGAAGAGCAGTCGCACACGAGGTGGCTCCCGTGAGAGAACTTTTATTTCAGCCCTTTTCGTCCAATGTTTGGAGGAGATTTGGTCTGGAGTTTGGTTACATCGATGGGTTAAGACTCCCACGACAAAGGGCTGCCCAATAAATACAATGCTAGGCAGCATAAAAAGAAGGAAAGCTCGTCAAACTTGGAAACCTTGAGAGCTCTGTCTGTGAGGAAAATAGCAGAGGTTCTTGCAGCATTGGTGGCGACTCCACCAACCGCCAAGATGCTGACAGGCATCCTAGTGGGGGAACCTCAGAAACTACAGCAGGAGGATTCTGAGGATCATGAAAGAGCGATTAAGTGGGTGATGTCCTAAATTCGAGCTGCAAAAGTGGATGAAGTGGTAACAGTGCAGGGCGCGGAGGTAAAAGAGGTGGAGGTGGCTCTTTCAAGGCAAAGTGACCCGATCACCGGTCTGGCAGTGGAGATGGAACGTTTTGGCCGATGGTGCGGGAAGGGGAAATGGCGTCCCCTGCAGAGTTGGATTGAGTCCACAGGTCGTTGGGGCAGAAACACCGTGCAGGTGAGCCACGCGCATGGGATCATTGGGCGCTTTGACAGTTTTCAAGCTATAGAAGGAGTTCTGCGTTAGGCACAAGATCGTTGGGATTCCAATGGGAAGGTCACGTTGTGAGTATCTATCAGGATGTTGGAGCAGAACTGGAAAAGAGGCATGCAGCATTCAAAAAGGCCAAGGCTGTGTTCGATCGGAGCAATGTTTGATTTGGTGTGGTTTGCCCTGTGCATCTCCAAGTGACTTATGAACTGAAAGATTACTATGAAACTCTTAAGGAGGCTGAGGCATTTGTGCAGAAACAGGGACTGGGATCATGACAACTGAGCTTATATTGGTTGGGAGGTGCATGTCTGGAGGTGGGAGTGTAATTTTTTGGGTTTTGGTGGGGTGTTTATTAGGCATTTTGGAGCTTTGTACTTGGATTTTACTGTGGGTTTTGTGGGATGGGTAATGTTGTTGTTCATGTATCTTTCTTTTTTCCTGGAACGATTAAAGTTGTTTGAAGGATATGGGGGGGATGGACCCGTGGAGGTTTCTGCATCCATAGGGTAGGGAGTATTCCTTCTTTTTGCCGTGCATAATGTGTATTCAAGGGATGACTTCTTTATTATAGAGAAGTTGTTATTGGGGGTGAGGAAAGTGGAATATTCGGCAATTGTTATTTTGCACCATGCTCCGCATTTGGTGGATGTTGTCCTGGAGAAGGAGCCGGCACAGAGGCCAACATGGAGGTTGGCTGTGGGGCTGCTTTCAGTCCCGAATTTTTATGTTAAGGTTGATGACTATGTGGGGTTCAATAGGAACGGGGAGGTCTCGCCATCAGTGATCTGGGAGGCGCTGGAGGCGGTAGTGAGGGGCGTGATCATCTTGTTTAAGGCTCAGGCGGACAGGGAGGTAAGAGAGGATCAGCAGCAGTTGGTAGAGGAAATCTTGGAGGTGGATGGGAGGTATGTGGAGGATCCCACTCCGCAACTTCTGGCAAGGAGAAAGGAATTGCAGGCACGGTTTAACCTTCTGTCCATAGGAAAAGCGGTTCGACAGTTAAGGTGGGTGAAGGGGGTAGTATATGAATAAGGGGAGAAGGCCAGTCGCTTTCTGACAGACCATATCCACTGGCAGATGGCTGAACAAGAGATTGTTCAGGTCCAGGATGGGGCAGGGGAGCTGGTGGTGGCGCTGGAGCAGCTGAACAAAGCATTTGAGGAGTTCTATAAAAGGTTGTATAAAAGGCAGATGTTTAACCTTCGTTTTGATTTGCTGATTGCTCGCAGGTGGGTCCTGTTGTGGTGGAGGTCAGTTGCTCCGCCCTGTGCCTCAGTATGGCTGGGGAATGTGATGGAGTTCCTGTACTTGGAGAAGGTTAAGTTCATTTTGAGGGAGACGAGTGAGGGGTTCCACAAGAGATGGGGTCTGTTTATATTACACTTTAAATAGCTGGATACCGTCAACTTCTGAAGGGGGCGGGGGATCATAGAATCATAGAATTTACAGTGCAGACACGGGGAGAACGAGCAGACTCCGCACAGACAGTGACCCAAGCCGGGAATCAAACCTGGGACCCTGGAGCTGTGACGCAACTCTGCTAACCATTGTGCTACCGTGCACACAGAGCAGGGATGTGTGGATGGGGGCATTTGCTCTGAGCCACTGGGGTGTTGAAGGATGGGGGGGATATTTTTTACTGTTGTTTTACTTTGTTGTGTGGTATAATTAAAATGTTAAAAATTGAATTAAAATATTTTTAAAAAAAGAATCCCATAGTCTGGGGATTTGGATTTAATTTTCCAGGCAGAAAACCCTTGTTAACCATCCAACCATTGGTTCTCAATCATTGTGTGTCCTGGAATGACAGTCAGCTGAAAAAGCAACTTCAACATTCGAAGCAAGGGCACTCATCTTCCATCTCACATTAATCCTCTTTTATTCCCCCCCCCCTCCTCCCTCTGCGTGTGTGCATCTTGTGTGTGTTTAGGTAGAGGGTGGTATGGTAAAAGGGGGAGTAGTAGATTAGCTGGCCATTCTTCTATAATAATTATTGCATATCTTGGGCGAGATTCTCCGACCCCCCACCGGGTCGGAGAATCGCCGGGGGCTGGCGTGAATCCCGCCCCCGCCGGTTGCCGAAGTCTCCGGCACCTGAGATTCGGCGGGGGTGGGAATCGCGCCGCGCCGGTTGGCGGCCCCCCCCCCCGCTCAATTCTCCGGCCCGAATAGTGATAGTTGTTTTATTATGCTCTTGTTGTAGCATAAGCTGCTTCCTTGATGTGCACTCTGACAAAGGAAGGTTCAGACTTGGAGATTGCTTTAACACGTTTATTAAACTGTTAACAATTCTCCTACTTGGATTCAACTCTCCTGTTAATCCTGCTATAGCTACTCAGACTAACTAACCAGCCTGCTACAATCCATGTGGTGGGTGTGATGTGTTTCAATCAACCCTGTCTGTACTCACTAAGTGTCTCCACTGGAAAGAGAGAGGGCGAAATTCTCCATTATCGGCGGAAAGTCCGCCGATCGGCGCAAAAAACGGCGCAAATCCCACTTGCGTCACGTCATAAAAATGGGCCGATAGTCTGCGGCCCGAAATGGGCTAGCAGCGACGTAACGGGATCCGCGCTTGCGCAGTGGTTCACGCCGTGCAGCGTCATACGCGCTGCACGGCGTGACGGCTCATAAGGCCGCGCAGCTCCCCCCCACCCGACCGGAACAGCCGACCGCAACACCCGACTTGATGGCTGGCCGTCGCTCAGCCCCGAGGTTCGAGTCACGCGATGTGGAGGCGCTCCTGGACGCGGTGGAGCAGAGGAGGGACGCCATGTATCCCGGGCACGGCCGCAGAGTTGCCCCACGCCACAGCCGGCGTCTGTGGAGGGAAGTGGCAGAGGCCGTCACCGCTGTGGCCCTGACACCACGGACAGGCACCCAGTGCCACAAGAAGGTGAACGACCTCGTCAGAGCAGGCAGGGTGAGCCTCCCCCATATCCCCACTCCCCCATATCCCCCCTCCCCCATATCCCCCATATCCCCCCTCCCCCATATCCCCCCTCCCCCATATCCCCCCTCCCCCATATCCCCCCTCCCCCATATCCCCCCTCCCCCATATCCCCCCTCCCCTATATCCCCCTCCCCCGTATCACCTGATCACTGCCTGATGTCTAACCATGCATGCTTCATTGTGTATCGCAGGACCAAACGTCCAGGCACCCATCCCCGCAGATGCACACCGCCCGCAGGATGCCCCTCGGAGACCACAGGAGACGGAGAGACCCGCATCCTCCAGCATGCGACGCCCGCAGGATGCCCCTCGCACACCACGGGAGACGGAGAGACCCGGACCCTCCAGCATGCGACGCCCGCAGGATGCCCCTCGCACACCATGGGAGACGGAGGGACCCGGACCCTCCAGCATGCGACGCCCGCAGGATGCCCCTCGCACACCACGGGAGATGGAGAGACCCGGACCCTCCAGCATGCGACGCCCGCAGGATGCCCCTCGGAGACCACAGGAGACGGAGAGACCCGCACCCTCCAGCATGCGACGCCCGCAAGATGCCCCTCGCACACCACGGGAGACGGAGATTCGGACCCTCCAGCATGCGACGCCCGCAGGATGCCCCTCGGAGACCACAGGAGACGGAGAGACCCGGACCCTCCAGCATGCGACGCCCGCAGGATGCCCCTTGCACACCACGGGAGACGGAGTGACCTGGAGCAACAGGGAGACGACACCCCCGTCACGTGCGGGAGCGACCACCCAGCGATGAGGGGGGCAGCCACAGGCCCCCGTCACATCCGAGCCAGGACACCACTACCCAGGACACCACTATCCAGGACACCCCTACCCGGGACACCACTACCCAGGACACCCCTACCCGGGACACCACTACCCAGGACACCCCTACCCGGGACAGCACTACCCAGGACACCCCTACCCGGGAAGACGAAATACCGGACAGTGACTCAGAGTGGATGGGTGGAGACGAACCCCCACCCCAAAGTGCCATGGAGTCAGAGTGGGACGAAGAGCACGACACAACGCCACTGCTGTCACCAACACCCTCCACCATCGCAGAAACACTCACCACGGTTGGGCACTTAAGTGATGAGGCGTCTGGTACACTCACTGGTGCGCACAACACAGCCGTCCCGGTACAGCAGGTGGACGTCGGAGCAGCAGAGGGGACCGGGTGGTCGGAGGGCAGCCCAGGCCAAGCGAACATCTGCCGCCCAGATGGATCCCGGTTCCTGCAGTTACCACACCCACACATAGATCCGATGCAACCACCGACACGGAGACGAGCGAATAGGGTGACGGGTGGCTTGCGGCGGCTGCAGTCGCAGGTGGAGGAGTCCACCCGCGTCCAGGAGCTGGGAGTGGTCCCGGTCATGCGTGCCACCCAGGCTGACACCGCACGGGTGGCGTCCGCGGTGGAGGCAATGGGTGCGACGGTGTCAGACATGGGGAACGGTTTGCGAGGCCTGGGGCCTTCCGTGCAGGCCGGCGTCTGTGGCCCAGGAAATGGCTGCCCTCTCACAGGAGGCCATGAGCCAGTGCCAGCGCCAGATGGCAGAGGCGCTCAACGCCATAGCCCAGTCTCAGCAGGCCATGGCCCAGTCCTCAGCAGGCCATAGCCCAGTCTCTGCAGGCCATGGCCCAGTCTCTACAGGCCATGGCCCAGTCTCAGCAGGCCATGGCCCAGTCTCAGCAGGCCATCGCTGAGGGCATCGGCGCCAGTGGCCATGTGCGAGCCGGTGTCGCACTGTCACAGACAGGGTTTGACAACCCCCTGGGCTCCATGGCTGCAAACCTGCAGACCCCTGTCGATACCAGCACGGGCCTCCAGGACTGGCAGCGCCAGATGTCGGGGGCGCGTCGGATGGCCAGGTCCGTTCGCATCCCCCACCCATGTAGAGGCCTGGGGGGCCATCGGCACCCCGAGGGAGGAGGAGGTGGTGTGGTCCGTCCCAGCTCCCTCTGTAGGGGAGGTCCCGGTACACCGCGACACCTCGGACTCCCCCCCTTCTGTCCCAGGTGCATCGGGTGGGCAACGGCAGGACAGGCTGGCAGCTCGCCATCCCAGTCGCCCGGGCCGCAGCCTGGCCCATCTAGGCCAGGACGCCCCAGGAAACGGCCGCCAAAGGGATCCAGTGTCAGAGGACGGGAATCACAGGAGTCCACCTCCAGTTCTGCTGTACCGTCTGGGGAACCACGTAGACGTAGTCAAAGGGCCCGTAAGGCCAAACCAATTAGACACTGAGTAAGTTGGCACGGGTGCAGGCACAGATGAGTTTTAGGGGCTAGGGCACGTGCATGAACTCCTTTGGTTATTAAAGTCAATGTTACACCTACCGAAGCTGCCTTTGTGCTCTGTCCAAAGTGTGCGGGCGTGTCATGTACGTTGAGCGCAAGTGTGTGTGTGACGGGTGGTCTTACCTCAGCCCCAGGTGAGTCTGCCCCCTTCCCCCTGGGCCGCCATCAACATCCCCCGGGCAGAGGACGGGACCGTGCGCTGCAGTGTCACAGCCGCATGCAGGGATGGTCTGGGTGGATGGTGGTACTGTGGCCATGGGTCAGACATAGTCCAATGATGTAGAGCCAGGAGCTCATCGGAGGCGGGTTGTCATCATCCCTCCATGGCCTGCGATAGACACACGCGTCCACCCGCAACTGGGTGAGCCCGGCCCGTTGTGCCGCCGGTGGATCGGCAATTGGGGGGGGGGGTGGTGTGCATGCGGGTGGGGTGTGTGTGGTTGGGGAGGGGGGTGAGGGTGCTGGGTGGGTGGATGGGTGGGGGGTGTGGGTGGTCGGCTGTTGCCATGGTGTGCGGTCTGTGGCCATACTACCCGATTCCCACGCCCATCTAGTCAGTGAAGCGGGCGTCTATCAGTCTGTCCCGTGCCCGCTGGGCCAGCCGGTAACGGTAGACAGCCACCCGCCTGTGTCTACCCCGTCTGCCCTGACCATTGCCCCCATCCCCCTCATCTGGGGAGGACTGCGCCTCTTCCTGCTGCTCCTCCCACTCCGCCCTCCTCTGCCTGCGGCACATCGCCCCTCTGCTGGGCTATGTTGTGCAGGACGCAGCACACCACAATGATGCGGCTGACCCTATCTGACCGATACTGGAGGGCGCCCCCAGAGAGGTCCAGGCACCTGAAACGCATCTTCAGCACGCCAAAGCACCTCTCGATCACTCCCCTTGTCACTACATGGGCATCATTGTAGCGGTTCTCCGCCTCATTGCGTGGCCTCTGTATAGGCGTCATCAGCCACGATCGCAATGGGTAGCCCCCTGTCGCCCAGCAACCAGCCCCTCAGCCGGGGATGGCGTCCCTCGTACATGCCGGGGATGGATGACGGCGACAACACGAATGAGTCGTGTACACTGCCTGGGTGACGGGCGCAGACGTGCAGGATCATCATGCGGTGGTCGCAGACCACCTGTACGTTCATCGACTAGGTCCCTTCCTATTAGTGAACACGGCCCTGTTCTCTTCAGGTGGCCGCACCGCGACGTGCATCCCATCGATCGCGCCCTGGACCATGGGGAACCCGGCAACGGCAGAGAAGCCCACGGCCCCGGGCATCTTGGCTGGCCCGGTCCACGAGGAAGCGGATGTAGCGGTGCGCCATGGCATAAAGGGCATCTGTCACTGCCCGGATGCACCGATGCACCGATGTCTGCGATTTGCCGGACAGGTCCCCACTCGGTGCCTGGAATGACCCCGTTGCATAAAAGTTCAGGGCCACCGTAACCTTGACGGACACGGGGAGAGGGTGTCCCCCCGCCAGTGCCACGCGGTGACAGGTGTGTCAGCAGGTGGCAGATGTGTGCCACGGTTTCCCGGCTCATCCGGAGGTCTCCTCCTGCATTCCCCGGTCCGTGAGGTCCTGGTATGACTGCCGGGGCCGGTACACACGGGGCGCCCTCGGGTGCCTCCGTTGCCGTGGGGGCCGCGACGTCCTCCTCCCCCTCCTCGTCCTGTCGGTCAGGTGTCCCTCCAGCCTGGGCGGCTGCCGCCTGCCCCTCTGCGGCAGCCTGCGCCGCCTCTCTGGCACGCTCCTCCTCCTCCTCCTCCTCCTCATCCAGGGCAACATAGACATGAGCGGCTGCCACCAACGGAGGCCAACATCGCTGGATGGTCTGAAACATGACGGCCTGGTGGGGGGGGGAGGGGAAACGACGACATGTCATCATTACCCATATCCCCTCCTCCCCCCAGCCAGGTGGCCATGGACCCGCATGGGTCCAACTGTTGGAGGCTGGCACCTGGCCAGGTGGACCAACTCATTTGCCCTCCCATCACCCACCCCGGCACGGACCCCCCCACCCCCCCCAACCTCCACCCCAGCACGGACCCCCCCCCAACCTCCACCCCGGCACGGACCCCCCTCCCCAACCCCCCAACCTCCACCCCAGCACGGACCCCCTCCCAACCCCCAACCTCCACCCCACCACGGACCCCCCCCCCCCCAACCTCCACCCCAGCACGGACCCCCCCCCCCCAACCTCCACCCCGGCACGGACCCCCCTCCCCAACCCCCAACCTCCACACCAGCACGGACCCCCTCCCCAACCCCCAACCTCCACCCCAGCACGGACCCCCCACCAACCTCCACCCCAGCACGGACCCCCCCCCCCCCCAACCTCCACCCCGGCACGGACCCCCTCCCCAACCCCCAACCTCCACCCCAGCACGGACCCTCCCCCCCCAACCTCCACCCCAGCACGGACCCCCCCCAACCTCCACCCAGCACGGACCCCCCCCCAACCTCCACCCCAGCACGGACCCCCTCCCCAACCCCCAACCTCCACCCCAGCACGGACCCCCTCCCCAACCCCAACCTCCACCCCAGCACGGACCCCCCCCAACCTCCACCCCAGCACGGACCCCCCCACAACCTCCACCCCGGCACTGACCCCCTCCCCAACCCCCAACCTCCACCCCAGCACGGACCACCCCCCCCAACCTCCACCCAGCACGGACCCCCCCAACCCCCAACCTCCACCCCAGCACGGACCCCCCCCCCCCAACCTCCACCCCGGCACGGACCCCCTCCCCAACCCCAACCTCCACCCCAGCACGGACCCCCCCCCAACCTCCACCCCAGCACGGACCCCCCCCAACCTCCAACCCAGCACGGACCCCCCCCCCAACCTCCACCCCAGCACGGACCCCCCCCCCCAACCTCCACCCCGGCACGGACCCACTCCCCAACCCCCAACCTCCACCCCAGCACGGACCCCCTCCCCAACCCCCAACCTCCACCCCAGCACGGACCCCCCCCCCAACCTCCACCCCAGCACGGACCCCCCCCCCCCCCAACCTCCACCCCGGCACGGACCCCCTCCCCAACCCCCAACTCCACCCCAGCACGGACCCCCCCCCAACCTCCACCCAGCACGGACCCCCTCCCGGCACTCCCCCGGAGCCAGTCTACTCTAACCACCCCCCCCCCCCGCCGCACACACACACACACACACAAGCCGAGACACACCTCTCCTCACGCAATCAGTCTGCGGCAACGCCATTTCCTGCCCAGAGCCAACCCCCCAGGCCGTCACTCACCTCCTCGCTGGTCGGCGTGAGCCTGGAGCACCGGGTCACGCCGATGAAAAGGAGGTTTAAATTCACGTCGACGTGAACGGTCATCACGTCGACGGGACTTCGGCCCATCCGGAAGGGAGAATATCGGCAGGCCGAAAATCGGCTGCCTTGCGCAGACCCGTGACATTCTCCGCGGCAGCGGCGCCATTAACGCCCCGCCGACTTTTCTCCCTTCGGCGACTTCGGCGGGGGCGGGGGCGGGATTCACGGTGGCCAACGGCCATTCTCCGACCCGGCGGGGGGTCGGAGAGTGACGCCCAGAGATCTTGGGCGAGATTCTCCGACCCCCCGCCGGGTCGGAGAATCGCCGGGGGCAGGCGTGAATCCCGCCCCCGCCGGTTGCCAAAATCTCCGGCACCGGATATTCGTTCGGGGCAGGAATCGCGCCACGCCGGTTGGCGGGCCCCCCCGCTCGATTCTCCTGCCCGGATGGGCCGAAGTCCCGCCGCTAAAATGCCTGTCCCGCCAGCGTAAATTAAACCACCTACCTTACCGGCGGGACAAGGCGGCGCGGGTGGGCTCCGGGGTCCTGGGGGGGGGCGCGGGGCGATCTGGCCCTGGGGGGTGCCCCCACGGTGGCCTGGCCCGTGATCGGGGCCCACCGATCCGCGGGCGGGCCTGTGCCGTGGGGGCACACTTTCCCTTCCGCCTCCGCCACGGTCTCCACCATGGCGGAGGCGGAAGAGACTCCCTCCACTGCGCATGCGCGGGAATGTCGTCGCGGCCGCTGACGCTCCCGCGCATGCGCCGCCCGGAGATGTCATTTCCGCGCCAGCTGGCGGGGCACCAAATGCCTTTTCCACCAGCTGGCGGGGCGGAAATTCGTCCGGCGCCGATCTAGCCCCTCAAGGTTGGGGCTCGGCCCCCAAAGATGCGGAGCATTCCGCACCTTTGGGGCGGCGCGATGCCCGTCTGATTTGCGCCGTTTTGCTTCCGTTATCTGGGATTCCGGGTGGCCCTTTTTTGGGCCCTGCTCCATAAATTAAATTTTGCGGGTCTGGTAAATGGTGTCAAGGCTGACTTGAGGAAGTGAGATAACCTCCCACTGTCCCTGGCAGGCAGGGTCCAGTCGATAAAGGTGAATATTCTCCCAAGATTTTTATTT